>NW_027520808.1:5000-47500 GCF_051991255.1 Vanacampus margaritifer | reverse complement strand
GCGTGCATTGCTTATCTGAATTGGCCTTTGTATCATAAGTAATAAGTTCTATTTACAATATATACAAGTGTGCACTATACCTGATGAGACCCGTGTTCGCGACGTTTCGGAGTTTGTTAGTCCTTCTTCAGGCGGAGTCTCATCTGGATGCAGTTTAACGTCATGCCCAGGACGGTTTGCACTTGACGTCTTGCTTGACTTTCCTTCTTTCCTTCCTTGGTGTTGTCCTTTTTGGCTTAGTTGCTCTCCTTCATTTGGCTTTCTTACTGTCCTTTCTTGGTGTCACTGCATATTGTTGTTCTTCCACTGTCCATGTTTGGTGTTGTTTGTCTGGGCTTTTACTTTCCACATTTGGTGTTTTCTCTGTTTCGTCCTTCTCCATCCCGTTTCCATCAGTTCACTCACAATCACAAACACTCCCACCCCGAATTAAAGGTTTTACGCCGATTGCCACCTATCAAACTATGCATGTTAAGGATTTACGCCGTTCAATTAGAAACTCGCCACCTGTTATGCCATAGCCAAGGATTTACGCTTACCCTGGCCACCTGCAGTCCCACCCCTGGTCAAAATTCTGGGTTTGTGATGTGCAGATCCCTGGAGTCCCGTTCTGGAGTCGTTCAAGACAAAAATCCCACGTCGTGTGTCGCTAGGGTTAGATTCAACCACTAGGGTTCCCAAGGTTAGGGTTAGGCACAGCTCCCAAAGTGGTTAGGGTTAGGCACAGTTCCCAAAGTGGTTGGGGTTAGGCACAGTTCCCAAAGTGGTTATGGTTAGGAAGAGGCACAGTAGGGCGTTAAAGTGAATGGGATCAGTAGGTCTCACGAGGGATCCCCAGAGCACAGGTAAGGTGGTGGCACTGGCGAGTTAGGTTAGGGGACTGAGACGCCCAAACGAAGGCGTAAGTGCACGGTCCTACGACACCCCACCAACACACTGAGGCTCCTCCTCCTAATGTCCATCATTCATTCCTTCTTTCAGGTTAGCTTACTTTCCTTTCTTGCATGATCTTTCTTCTTTCCTTACTTGGTGTGTTTTCTCGTCCATCTTGACTTCCATTCTTTCCTTGCTCGGTGTTTTATCATGCATGCGTGCATTGCTTATCTGAATTGGCCTTTGTATCATAAGTAATAAGTTCTATTTACAATATATACAAGTGTGCACTATACCTGATGAGACCCGTGTTCGCGACGTTTCGGAGTTTGTTAGTCCTTCTTCAGGCGGAGTCTCATCTGGATGCAGTTTAACGTCATGCCCAGGACGGTTTGCACTTGACGTCTTGCTTGACTTTCCTTCTTTCCTTCCTTGGTGTTGTCCTTTTTGGCTTAGTTGCTCTCCTTCATTTGGCTTTCTTACTGTCCTTTCTTGGTGTCACTGCATATTGTTGTTCTTCCACTGTCCATGTTTGGTGTTGTTTGTCTGGGCTTTTACTTTCCACATTTGGTGTTTTCTCTGTTTCGTCCTTCTCCATCCCGTTTCCATCAGTTCACTCACAATCACAAACACTCCCACCCCGAATTAAAGGTTTTACGCCGATTGCCACCTATCAAACTATGCATGTTAAGGATTTACGCCGTTCAATTAGAAACTCGCCACCTGTTATGCCATAGCCAAGGATTTACGCTTACCCTGGCCACCTGCAGTCCCACCCCTGGTCAAAATTCTGGGTTTGTGATGTGCAGATCCCTGGAGTCCCGTTCTGGAGTCGTTCAAGACAAAAATCCCACGTCGTGTGTCGCTAGGGTTAGATTCAACCACTAGGGTTCCCAAGGTTAGGGTTAGGCACAGCTCCCAAAGTGGTTAGGGTTAGGCACAGTTCCCAAAGTGGTTGGGGTTAGGCACAGTTCCCAAAGTGGTTATGGTTAGGAAGAGGCACAGTAGGGCGTTAAAGTGAATGGGATCAGTAGGTCTCACGAGGGATCCCCAGAGCACAGGTAAGGTGGTGGCACTGGCGAGTTAGGTTAGGGGACTGAGACGCCCAAACGAAGGCGTAAGTGCACGGTCCTACGACACCCCACCAACACACTGAGGCTCCTCCTCCTAATGTCCATCATTCATTCCTTCTTTCAGGTTAGCTTACTTTCCTTTCTTGCATGATCTTTCTTCTTTCCTTACTTGGTGTGTTTTCTCGTCCATCTTGACTTCCATTCTTTCCTTGCTCGGTGTTTTATCATGCATGCGTGCATTGCTTATCTGAATTGGCCTTTGTATCATAAGTAATAAGTTCTATTTACAATATATACAAGTGTGCACTATACCTGATGAGACCCGTGTTCGCGACGTTTCGGAGTTTGTTAGTCCTTCTTCAGGCGGAGTCTCATCTGGATGCAGTTTAACGTCATGCCCAGGACGGTTTGCACTTGACGTCTTGCTTGACTTTCCTTCTTTCCTTCCTTGGTGTTGTCCTTTTTGGCTTAGTTGCTCTCCTTCATTTGGCTTTCTTACTGTCCTTTCTTGGTGTCACTGCATATTGTTGTTCTTCCACTGTCCATGTTTGGTGTTGTTTGTCTGGGCTTTTACTTTCCACATTTGGTGTTTTCTCTGTTTCGTCCTTCTCCATCCCGTTTCCATCAGTTCACTCACAATCACAAACACTCCCACCCCGAATTAAAGGTTTTACGCCGATTGCCACCTATCAAACTATGCATGTTAAGGATTTACGCCGTTCAATTAGAAACTCGCCACCTGTTATGCCATAGCCAAGGATTTACGCTTACCCTGGCCACCTGCAGTCCCACCCCTGGTCAAAATTCTGGGTTTGTGATGTGCAGATCCCTGGAGTCCCGTTCTGGAGTCGTTCAAGACAAAAATCCCACGTCGTGTGTCGCTAGGGTTAGATTCAACCACTAGGGTTCCCAAGGTTAGGGTTAGGCACAGCTCCCAAAGTGGTTAGGGTTAGGCACAGTTCCCAAAGTGGTTGGGGTTAGGCACAGTTCCCAAAGTGGTTATGGTTAGGAAGAGGCACAGTAGGGCGTTAAAGTGAATGGGATCAGTAGGTCTCACGAGGGATCCCCAGAGCACAGGTAAGGTGGTGGCACTGGCGAGTTAGGTTAGGGGACTGAGACGCCCAAACGAAGGCGTAAGTGCACGGTCCTACGACACCCCACCAACACACTGAGGCTCCTCCTCCTAATGTCCATCATTCATTCCTTCTTTCAGGTTAGCTTACTTTCCTTTCTTGCATGATCTTTCTTCTTTCCTTACTTGGTGTGTTTTCTCGTCCATCTTGACTTCCATTCTTTCCTTGCTCGGTGTTTTATCATGCATGCGTGCATTGCTTATCTGAATTGGCCTTTGTATCATAAGTAATAAGTTCTATTTACAATATATACAAGTGTGCACTATACCTGATGAGACCCGTGTTCGCGACGTTTCGGAGTTTGTTAGTCCTTCTTCAGGCGGAGTCTCATCTGGATGCAGTTTAACGTCATGCCCAGGACGGTTTGCACTTGACGTCTTGCTTGACTTTCCTTCTTTCCTTCCTTGGTGTTGTCCTTTTTGGCTTAGTTGCTCTCCTTCATTTGGCTTTCTTACTGTCCTTTCTTGGTGTCACTGCATATTGTTGTTCTTCCACTGTCCATGTTTGGTGTTGTTTGTCTGGGCTTTTACTTTCCACATTTGGTGTTTTCTCTGTTTCGTCCTTCTCCATCCCGTTTCCATCAGTTCACTCACAATCACAAACACTCCCACCCCGAATTAAAGGTTTTACGCCGATTGCCACCTATCAAACTATGCATGTTAAGGATTTACGCCGTTCAATTAGAAACTCGCCACCTGTTATGCCATAGCCAAGGATTTACGCTTACCCTGGCCACCTGCAGTCCCACCCCTGGTCAAAATTCTGGGTTTGTGATGTGCAGATCCCTGGAGTCCCGTTCTGGAGTCGTTCAAGACAAAAATCCCACGTCGTGTGTCGCTAGGGTTAGATTCAACCACTAGGGTTCCCAAGGTTAGGGTTAGGCACAGCTCCCAAAGTGGTTAGGGTTAGGCACAGTTCCCAAAGTGGTTGGGGTTAGGCACAGTTCCCAAAGTGGTTATGGTTAGGAAGAGGCACAGTAGGGCGTTAAAGTGAATGGGATCAGTAGGTCTCACGAGGGATCCCCAGAGCACAGGTAAGGTGGTGGCACTGGCGAGTTAGGTTAGGGGACTGAGACGCCCAAACGAAGGCGTAAGTGCACGGTCCTACGACACCCCACCAACACACTGAGGCTCCTCCTCCTAATGTCCATCATTCATTCCTTCTTTCAGGTTAGCTTACTTTCCTTTCTTGCATGATCTTTCTTCTTTCCTTACTTGGTGTGTTTTCTCGTCCATCTTGACTTCCATTCTTTCCTTGCTCGGTGTTTTATCATGCATGCGTGCATTGCTTATCTGAATTGGCCTTTGTATCATAAGTAATAAGTTCTATTTACAATATATACAAGTGTGCACTATACCTGATGAGACCCGTGTTCGCGACGTTTCGGAGTTTGTTAGTCCTTCTTCAGGCGGAGTCTCATCTGGATGCAGTTTAACGTCATGCCCAGGACGGTTTGCACTTGACGTCTTGCTTGACTTTCCTTCTTTCCTTCCTTGGTGTTGTCCTTTTTGGCTTAGTTGCTCTCCTTCATTTGGCTTTCTTACTGTCCTTTCTTGGTGTCACTGCATATTGTTGTTCTTCCACTGTCCATGTTTGGTGTTGTTTGTCTGGGCTTTTACTTTCCACATTTGGTGTTTTCTCTGTTTCGTCCTTCTCCATCCCGTTTCCATCAGTTCACTCACAATCACAAACACTCCCACCCCGAATTAAAGGTTTTACGCCGATTGCCACCTATCAAACTATGCATGTTAAGGATTTACGCCGTTCAATTAGAAACTCGCCACCTGTTATGCCATAGCCAAGGATTTACGCTTACCCTGGCCACCTGCAGTCCCACCCCTGGTCAAAATTCTGGGTTTGTGATGTGCAGATCCCTGGAGTCCCGTTCTGGAGTCGTTCAAGACAAAAATCCCACGTCGTGTGTCGCTAGGGTTAGATTCAACCACTAGGGTTCCCAAGGTTAGGGTTAGGCACAGCTCCCAAAGTGGTTAGGGTTAGGCACAGTTCCCAAAGTGGTTGGGGTTAGGCACAGTTCCCAAAGTGGTTATGGTTAGGAAGAGGCACAGTAGGGCGTTAAAGTGAATGGGATCAGTAGGTCTCACGAGGGATCCCCAGAGCACAGGTAAGGTGGTGGCACTGGCGAGTTAGGTTAGGGGACTGAGACGCCCAAACGAAGGCGTAAGTGCACGGTCCTACGACACCCCACCAACACACTGAGGCTCCTCCTCCTAATGTCCATCATTCATTCCTTCTTTCAGGTTAGCTTACTTTCCTTTCTTGCATGATCTTTCTTCTTTCCTTACTTGGTGTGTTTTCTCGTCCATCTTGACTTCCATTCTTTCCTTGCTCGGTGTTTTATCATGCATGCGTGCATTGCTTATCTGAATTGGCCTTTGTATCATAAGTAATAAGTTCTATTTACAATATATACAAGTGTGCACTATACCTGATGAGACCCGTGTTCGCGACGTTTCGGAGTTTGTTAGTCCTTCTTCAGGCGGAGTCTCATCTGGATGCAGTTTAACGTCATGCCCAGGACGGTTTGCACTTGACGTCTTGCTTGACTTTCCTTCTTTCCTTCCTTGGTGTTGTCCTTTTTGGCTTAGTTGCTCTCCTTCATTTGGCTTTCTTACTGTCCTTTCTTGGTGTCACTGCATATTGTTGTTCTTCCACTGTCCATGTTTGGTGTTGTTTGTCTGGGCTTTTACTTTCCACATTTGGTGTTTTCTCTGTTTCGTCCTTCTCCATCCCGTTTCCATCAGTTCACTCACAATCACAAACACTCCCACCCCGAATTAAAGGTTTTACGCCGATTGCCACCTATCAAACTATGCATGTTAAGGATTTACGCCGTTCAATTAGAAACTCGCCACCTGTTATGCCATAGCCAAGGATTTACGCTTACCCTGGCCACCTGCAGTCCCACCCCTGGTCAAAATTCTGGGTTTGTGATGTGCAGATCCCTGGAGTCCCGTTCTGGAGTCGTTCAAGACAAAAATCCCACGTCGTGTGTCGCTAGGGTTAGATTCAACCACTAGGGTTCCCAAGGTTAGGGTTAGGCACAGCTCCCAAAGTGGTTAGGGTTAGGCACAGTTCCCAAAGTGGTTGGGGTTAGGCACAGTTCCCAAAGTGGTTATGGTTAGGAAGAGGCACAGTAGGGCGTTAAAGTGAATGGGATCAGTAGGTCTCACGAGGGATCCCCAGAGCACAGGTAAGGTGGTGGCACTGGCGAGTTAGGTTAGGGGACTGAGACGCCCAAACGAAGGCGTAAGTGCACGGTCCTACGACACCCCACCAACACACTGAGGCTCCTCCTCCTAATGTCCATCATTCATTCCTTCTTTCAGGTTAGCTTACTTTCCTTTCTTGCATGATCTTTCTTCTTTCCTTACTTGGTGTGTTTTCTCGTCCATCTTGACTTCCATTCTTTCCTTGCTCGGTGTTTTATCATGCATGCGTGCATTGCTTATCTGAATTGGCCTTTGTATCATAAGTAATAAGTTCTATTTACAATATATACAAGTGTGCACTATACCTGATGAGACCCGTGTTCGCGACGTTTCGGAGTTTGTTAGTCCTTCTTCAGGCGGAGTCTCATCTGGATGCAGTTTAACGTCATGCCCAGGACGGTTTGCACTTGACGTCTTGCTTGACTTTCCTTCTTTCCTTCCTTGGTGTTGTCCTTTTTGGCTTAGTTGCTCTCCTTCATTTGGCTTTCTTACTGTCCTTTCTTGGTGTCACTGCATATTGTTGTTCTTCCACTGTCCATGTTTGGTGTTGTTTGTCTGGGCTTTTACTTTCCACATTTGGTGTTTTCTCTGTTTCGTCCTTCTCCATCCCGTTTCCATCAGTTCACTCACAATCACAAACACTCCCACCCCGAATTAAAGGTTTTACGCCGATTGCCACCTATCAAACTATGCATGTTAAGGATTTACGCCGTTCAATTAGAAACTCGCCACCTGTTATGCCATAGCCAAGGATTTACGCTTACCCTGGCCACCTGCAGTCCCACCCCTGGTCAAAATTCTGGGTTTGTGATGTGCAGATCCCTGGAGTCCCGTTCTGGAGTCGTTCAAGACAAAAATCCCACGTCGTGTGTCGCTAGGGTTAGATTCAACCACTAGGGTTCCCAAGGTTAGGGTTAGGCACAGCTCCCAAAGTGGTTAGGGTTAGGCACAGTTCCCAAAGTGGTTGGGGTTAGGCACAGTTCCCAAAGTGGTTATGGTTAGGAAGAGGCACAGTAGGGCGTTAAAGTGAATGGGATCAGTAGGTCTCACGAGGGATCCCCAGAGCACAGGTAAGGTGGTGGCACTGGCGAGTTAGGTTAGGGGACTGAGACGCCCAAACGAAGGCGTAAGTGCACGGTCCTACGACACCCCACCAACACACTGAGGCTCCTCCTCCTAATGTCCATCATTCATTCCTTCTTTCAGGTTAGCTTACTTTCCTTTCTTGCATGATCTTTCTTCTTTCCTTACTTGGTGTGTTTTCTCGTCCATCTTGACTTCCATTCTTTCCTTGCTCGGTGTTTTATCATGCATGCGTGCATTGCTTATCTGAATTGGCCTTTGTATCATAAGTAATAAGTTCTATTTACAATATATACAAGTGTGCACTATACCTGATGAGACCCGTGTTCGCGACGTTTCGGAGTTTGTTAGTCCTTCTTCAGGCGGAGTCTCATCTGGATGCAGTTTAACGTCATGCCCAGGACGGTTTGCACTTGACGTCTTGCTTGACTTTCCTTCTTTCCTTCCTTGGTGTTGTCCTTTTTGGCTTAGTTGCTCTCCTTCATTTGGCTTTCTTACTGTCCTTTCTTGGTGTCACTGCATATTGTTGTTCTTCCACTGTCCATGTTTGGTGTTGTTTGTCTGGGCTTTTACTTTCCACATTTGGTGTTTTCTCTGTTTCGTCCTTCTCCATCCCGTTTCCATCAGTTCACTCACAATCACAAACACTCCCACCCCGAATTAAAGGTTTTACGCCGATTGCCACCTATCAAACTATGCATGTTAAGGATTTACGCCGTTCAATTAGAAACTCGCCACCTGTTATGCCATAGCCAAGGATTTACGCTTACCCTGGCCACCTGCAGTCCCACCCCTGGTCAAAATTCTGGGTTTGTGATGTGCAGATCCCTGGAGTCCCGTTCTGGAGTCGTTCAAGACAAAAATCCCACGTCGTGTGTCGCTAGGGTTAGATTCAACCACTAGGGTTCCCAAGGTTAGGGTTAGGCACAGCTCCCAAAGTGGTTAGGGTTAGGCACAGTTCCCAAAGTGGTTGGGGTTAGGCACAGTTCCCAAAGTGGTTATGGTTAGGAAGAGGCACAGTAGGGCGTTAAAGTGAATGGGATCAGTAGGTCTCACGAGGGATCCCCAGAGCACAGGTAAGGTGGTGGCACTGGCGAGTTAGGTTAGGGGACTGAGACGCCCAAACGAAGGCGTAAGTGCACGGTCCTACGACACCCCACCAACACACTGAGGCTCCTCCTCCTAATGTCCATCATTCATTCCTTCTTTCAGGTTAGCTTACTTTCCTTTCTTGCATGATCTTTCTTCTTTCCTTACTTGGTGTGTTTTCTCGTCCATCTTGACTTCCATTCTTTCCTTGCTCGGTGTTTTATCATGCATGCGTGCATTGCTTATCTGAATTGGCCTTTGTATCATAAGTAATAAGTTCTATTTACAATATATACAAGTGTGCACTATACCTGATGAGACCCGTGTTCGCGACGTTTCGGAGTTTGTTAGTCCTTCTTCAGGCGGAGTCTCATCTGGATGCAGTTTAACGTCATGCCCAGGACGGTTTGCACTTGACGTCTTGCTTGACTTTCCTTCTTTCCTTCCTTGGTGTTGTCCTTTTTGGCTTAGTTGCTCTCCTTCATTTGGCTTTCTTACTGTCCTTTCTTGGTGTCACTGCATATTGTTGTTCTTCCACTGTCCATGTTTGGTGTTGTTTGTCTGGGCTTTTACTTTCCACATTTGGTGTTTTCTCTGTTTCGTCCTTCTCCATCCCGTTTCCATCAGTTCACTCACAATCACAAACACTCCCACCCCGAATTAAAGGTTTTACGCCGATTGCCACCTATCAAACTATGCATGTTAAGGATTTACGCCGTTCAATTAGAAACTCGCCACCTGTTATGCCATAGCCAAGGATTTACGCTTACCCTGGCCACCTGCAGTCCCACCCCTGGTCAAAATTCTGGGTTTGTGATGTGCAGATCCCTGGAGTCCCGTTCTGGAGTCGTTCAAGACAAAAATCCCACGTCGTGTGTCGCTAGGGTTAGATTCAACCACTAGGGTTCCCAAGGTTAGGGTTAGGCACAGCTCCCAAAGTGGTTAGGGTTAGGCACAGTTCCCAAAGTGGTTGGGGTTAGGCACAGTTCCCAAAGTGGTTATGGTTAGGAAGAGGCACAGTAGGGCGTTAAAGTGAATGGGATCAGTAGGTCTCACGAGGGATCCCCAGAGCACAGGTAAGGTGGTGGCACTGGCGAGTTAGGTTAGGGGACTGAGACGCCCAAACGAAGGCGTAAGTGCACGGTCCTACGACACCCCACCAACACACTGAGGCTCCTCCTCCTAATGTCCATCATTCATTCCTTCTTTCAGGTTAGCTTACTTTCCTTTCTTGCATGATCTTTCTTCTTTCCTTACTTGGTGTGTTTTCTCGTCCATCTTGACTTCCATTCTTTCCTTGCTCGGTGTTTTATCATGCATGCGTGCATTGCTTATCTGAATTGGCCTTTGTATCATAAGTAATAAGTTCTATTTACAATATATACAAGTGTGCACTATACCTGATGAGACCCGTGTTCGCGACGTTTCGGAGTTTGTTAGTCCTTCTTCAGGCGGAGTCTCATCTGGATGCAGTTTAACGTCATGCCCAGGACGGTTTGCACTTGACGTCTTGCTTGACTTTCCTTCTTTCCTTCCTTGGTGTTGTCCTTTTTGGCTTAGTTGCTCTCCTTCATTTGGCTTTCTTACTGTCCTTTCTTGGTGTCACTGCATATTGTTGTTCTTCCACTGTCCATGTTTGGTGTTGTTTGTCTGGGCTTTTACTTTCCACATTTGGTGTTTTCTCTGTTTCGTCCTTCTCCATCCCGTTTCCATCAGTTCACTCACAATCACAAACACTCCCACCCCGAATTAAAGGTTTTACGCCGATTGCCACCTATCAAACTATGCATGTTAAGGATTTACGCCGTTCAATTAGAAACTCGCCACCTGTTATGCCATAGCCAAGGATTTACGCTTACCCTGGCCACCTGCAGTCCCACCCCTGGTCAAAATTCTGGGTTTGTGATGTGCAGATCCCTGGAGTCCCGTTCTGGAGTCGTTCAAGACAAAAATCCCACGTCGTGTGTCGCTAGGGTTAGATTCAACCACTAGGGTTCCCAAGGTTAGGGTTAGGCACAGCTCCCAAAGTGGTTAGGGTTAGGCACAGTTCCCAAAGTGGTTGGGGTTAGGCACAGTTCCCAAAGTGGTTATGGTTAGGAAGAGGCACAGTAGGGCGTTAAAGTGAATGGGATCAGTAGGTCTCACGAGGGATCCCCAGAGCACAGGTAAGGTGGTGGCACTGGCGAGTTAGGTTAGGGGACTGAGACGCCCAAACGAAGGCGTAAGTGCACGGTCCTACGACACCCCACCAACACACTGAGGCTCCTCCTCCTAATGTCCATCATTCATTCCTTCTTTCAGGTTAGCTTACTTTCCTTTCTTGCATGATCTTTCTTCTTTCCTTACTTGGTGTGTTTTCTCGTCCATCTTGACTTCCATTCTTTCCTTGCTCGGTGTTTTATCATGCATGCGTGCATTGCTTATCTGAATTGGCCTTTGTATCATAAGTAATAAGTTCTATTTACAATATATACAAGTGTGCACTATACCTGATGAGACCCGTGTTCGCGACGTTTCGGAGTTTGTTAGTCCTTCTTCAGGCGGAGTCTCATCTGGATGCAGTTTAACGTCATGCCCAGGACGGTTTGCACTTGACGTCTTGCTTGACTTTCCTTCTTTCCTTCCTTGGTGTTGTCCTTTTTGGCTTAGTTGCTCTCCTTCATTTGGCTTTCTTACTGTCCTTTCTTGGTGTCACTGCATATTGTTGTTCTTCCACTGTCCATGTTTGGTGTTGTTTGTCTGGGCTTTTACTTTCCACATTTGGTGTTTTCTCTGTTTCGTCCTTCTCCATCCCGTTTCCATCAGTTCACTCACAATCACAAACACTCCCACCCCGAATTAAAGGTTTTACGCCGATTGCCACCTATCAAACTATGCATGTTAAGGATTTACGCCGTTCAATTAGAAACTCGCCACCTGTTATGCCATAGCCAAGGATTTACGCTTACCCTGGCCACCTGCAGTCCCACCCCTGGTCAAAATTCTGGGTTTGTGATGTGCAGATCCCTGGAGTCCCGTTCTGGAGTCGTTCAAGACAAAAATCCCACGTCGTGTGTCGCTAGGGTTAGATTCAACCACTAGGGTTCCCAAGGTTAGGGTTAGGCACAGCTCCCAAAGTGGTTAGGGTTAGGCACAGTTCCCAAAGTGGTTGGGGTTAGGCACAGTTCCCAAAGTGGTTATGGTTAGGAAGAGGCACAGTAGGGCGTTAAAGTGAATGGGATCAGTAGGTCTCACGAGGGATCCCCAGAGCACAGGTAAGGTGGTGGCACTGGCGAGTTAGGTTAGGGGACTGAGACGCCCAAACGAAGGCGTAAGTGCACGGTCCTACGACACCCCACCAACACACTGAGGCTCCTCCTCCTAATGTCCATCATTCATTCCTTCTTTCAGGTTAGCTTACTTTCCTTTCTTGCATGATCTTTCTTCTTTCCTTACTTGGTGTGTTTTCTCGTCCATCTTGACTTCCATTCTTTCCTTGCTCGGTGTTTTATCATGCATGCGTGCATTGCTTATCTGAATTGGCCTTTGTATCATAAGTAATAAGTTCTATTTACAATATATACAAGTGTGCACTATACCTGATGAGACCCGTGTTCGCGACGTTTCGGAGTTTGTTAGTCCTTCTTCAGGCGGAGTCTCATCTGGATGCAGTTTAACGTCATGCCCAGGACGGTTTGCACTTGACGTCTTGCTTGACTTTCCTTCTTTCCTTCCTTGGTGTTGTCCTTTTTGGCTTAGTTGCTCTCCTTCATTTGGCTTTCTTACTGTCCTTTCTTGGTGTCACTGCATATTGTTGTTCTTCCACTGTCCATGTTTGGTGTTGTTTGTCTGGGCTTTTACTTTCCACATTTGGTGTTTTCTCTGTTTCGTCCTTCTCCATCCCGTTTCCATCAGTTCACTCACAATCACAAACACTCCCACCCCGAATTAAAGGTTTTACGCCGATTGCCACCTATCAAACTATGCATGTTAAGGATTTACGCCGTTCAATTAGAAACTCGCCACCTGTTATGCCATAGCCAAGGATTTACGCTTACCCTGGCCACCTGCAGTCCCACCCCTGGTCAAAATTCTGGGTTTGTGATGTGCAGATCCCTGGAGTCCCGTTCTGGAGTCGTTCAAGACAAAAATCCCACGTCGTGTGTCGCTAGGGTTAGATTCAACCACTAGGGTTCCCAAGGTTAGGGTTAGGCACAGCTCCCAAAGTGGTTAGGGTTAGGCACAGTTCCCAAAGTGGTTGGGGTTAGGCACAGTTCCCAAAGTGGTTATGGTTAGGAAGAGGCACAGTAGGGCGTTAAAGTGAATGGGATCAGTAGGTCTCACGAGGGATCCCCAGAGCACAGGTAAGGTGGTGGCACTGGCGAGTTAGGTTAGGGGACTGAGACGCCCAAACGAAGGCGTAAGTGCACGGTCCTACGACACCCCACCAACACACTGAGGCTCCTCCTCCTAATGTCCATCATTCATTCCTTCTTTCAGGTTAGCTTACTTTCCTTTCTTGCATGATCTTTCTTCTTTCCTTACTTGGTGTGTTTTCTCGTCCATCTTGACTTCCATTCTTTCCTTGCTCGGTGTTTTATCATGCATGCGTGCATTGCTTATCTGAATTGGCCTTTGTATCATAAGTAATAAGTTCTATTTACAATATATACAAGTGTGCACTATACCTGATGAGACCCGTGTTCGCGACGTTTCGGAGTTTGTTAGTCCTTCTTCAGGCGGAGTCTCATCTGGATGCAGTTTAACGTCATGCCCAGGACGGTTTGCACTTGACGTCTTGCTTGACTTTCCTTCTTTCCTTCCTTGGTGTTGTCCTTTTTGGCTTAGTTGCTCTCCTTCATTTGGCTTTCTTACTGTCCTTTCTTGGTGTCACTGCATATTGTTGTTCTTCCACTGTCCATGTTTGGTGTTGTTTGTCTGGGCTTTTACTTTCCACATTTGGTGTTTTCTCTGTTTCGTCCTTCTCCATCCCGTTTCCATCAGTTCACTCACAATCACAAACACTCCCACCCCGAATTAAAGGTTTTACGCCGATTGCCACCTATCAAACTATGCATGTTAAGGATTTACGCCGTTCAATTAGAAACTCGCCACCTGTTATGCCATAGCCAAGGATTTACGCTTACCCTGGCCACCTGCAGTCCCACCCCTGGTCAAAATTCTGGGTTTGTGATGTGCAGATCCCTGGAGTCCCGTTCTGGAGTCGTTCAAGACAAAAATCCCACGTCGTGTGTCGCTAGGGTTAGATTCAACCACTAGGGTTCCCAAGGTTAGGGTTAGGCACAGCTCCCAAAGTGGTTAGGGTTAGGCACAGTTCCCAAAGTGGTTGGGGTTAGGCACAGTTCCCAAAGTGGTTATGGTTAGGAAGAGGCACAGTAGGGCGTTAAAGTGAATGGGATCAGTAGGTCTCACGAGGGATCCCCAGAGCACAGGTAAGGTGGTGGCACTGGCGAGTTAGGTTAGGGGACTGAGACGCCCAAACGAAGGCGTAAGTGCACGGTCCTACGACACCCCACCAACACACTGAGGCTCCTCCTCCTAATGTCCATCATTCATTCCTTCTTTCAGGTTAGCTTACTTTCCTTTCTTGCATGATCTTTCTTCTTTCCTTACTTGGTGTGTTTTCTCGTCCATCTTGACTTCCATTCTTTCCTTGCTCGGTGTTTTATCATGCATGCGTGCATTGCTTATCTGAATTGGCCTTTGTATCATAAGTAATAAGTTCTATTTACAATATATACAAGTGTGCACTATACCTGATGAGACCCGTGTTCGCGACGTTTCGGAGTTTGTTAGTCCTTCTTCAGGCGGAGTCTCATCTGGATGCAGTTTAACGTCATGCCCAGGACGGTTTGCACTTGACGTCTTGCTTGACTTTCCTTCTTTCCTTCCTTGGTGTTGTCCTTTTTGGCTTAGTTGCTCTCCTTCATTTGGCTTTCTTACTGTCCTTTCTTGGTGTCACTGCATATTGTTGTTCTTCCACTGTCCATGTTTGGTGTTGTTTGTCTGGGCTTTTACTTTCCACATTTGGTGTTTTCTCTGTTTCGTCCTTCTCCATCCCGTTTCCATCAGTTCACTCACAATCACAAACACTCCCACCCCGAATTAAAGGTTTTACGCCGATTGCCACCTATCAAACTATGCATGTTAAGGATTTACGCCGTTCAATTAGAAACTCGCCACCTGTTATGCCATAGCCAAGGATTTACGCTTACCCTGGCCACCTGCAGTCCCACCCCTGGTCAAAATTCTGGGTTTGTGATGTGCAGATCCCTGGAGTCCCGTTCTGGAGTCGTTCAAGACAAAAATCCCACGTCGTGTGTCGCTAGGGTTAGATTCAACCACTAGGGTTCCCAAGGTTAGGGTTAGGCACAGCTCCCAAAGTGGTTAGGGTTAGGCACAGTTCCCAAAGTGGTTGGGGTTAGGCACAGTTCCCAAAGTGGTTATGGTTAGGAAGAGGCACAGTAGGGCGTTAAAGTGAATGGGATCAGTAGGTCTCACGAGGGATCCCCAGAGCACAGGTAAGGTGGTGGCACTGGCGAGTTAGGTTAGGGGACTGAGACGCCCAAACGAAGGCGTAAGTGCACGGTCCTACGACACCCCACCAACACACTGAGGCTCCTCCTCCTAATGTCCATCATTCATTCCTTCTTTCAGGTTAGCTTACTTTCCTTTCTTGCATGATCTTTCTTCTTTCCTTACTTGGTGTGTTTTCTCGTCCATCTTGACTTCCATTCTTTCCTTGCTCGGTGTTTTATCATGCATGCGTGCATTGCTTATCTGAATTGGCCTTTGTATCATAAGTAATAAGTTCTATTTACAATATATACAAGTGTGCACTATACCTGATGAGACCCGTGTTCGCGACGTTTCGGAGTTTGTTAGTCCTTCTTCAGGCGGAGTCTCATCTGGATGCAGTTTAACGTCATGCCCAGGACGGTTTGCACTTGACGTCTTGCTTGACTTTCCTTCTTTCCTTCCTTGGTGTTGTCCTTTTTGGCTTAGTTGCTCTCCTTCATTTGGCTTTCTTACTGTCCTTTCTTGGTGTCACTGCATATTGTTGTTCTTCCACTGTCCATGTTTGGTGTTGTTTGTCTGGGCTTTTACTTTCCACATTTGGTGTTTTCTCTGTTTCGTCCTTCTCCATCCCGTTTCCATCAGTTCACTCACAATCACAAACACTCCCACCCCGAATTAAAGGTTTTACGCCGATTGCCACCTATCAAACTATGCATGTTAAGGATTTACGCCGTTCAATTAGAAACTCGCCACCTGTTATGCCATAGCCAAGGATTTACGCTTACCCTGGCCACCTGCAGTCCCACCCCTGGTCAAAATTCTGGGTTTGTGATGTGCAGATCCCTGGAGTCCCGTTCTGGAGTCGTTCAAGACAAAAATCCCACGTCGTGTGTCGCTAGGGTTAGATTCAACCACTAGGGTTCCCAAGGTTAGGGTTAGGCACAGCTCCCAAAGTGGTTAGGGTTAGGCACAGTTCCCAAAGTGGTTGGGGTTAGGCACAGTTCCCAAAGTGGTTATGGTTAGGAAGAGGCACAGTAGGGCGTTAAAGTGAATGGGATCAGTAGGTCTCACGAGGGATCCCCAGAGCACAGGTAAGGTGGTGGCACTGGCGAGTTAGGTTAGGGGACTGAGACGCCCAAACGAAGGCGTAAGTGCACGGTCCTACGACACCCCACCAACACACTGAGGCTCCTCCTCCTAATGTCCATCATTCATTCCTTCTTTCAGGTTAGCTTACTTTCCTTTCTTGCATGATCTTTCTTCTTTCCTTACTTGGTGTGTTTTCTCGTCCATCTTGACTTCCATTCTTTCCTTGCTCGGTGTTTTATCATGCATGCGTGCATTGCTTATCTGAATTGGCCTTTGTATCATAAGTAATAAGTTCTATTTACAATATATACAAGTGTGCACTATACCTGATGAGACCCGTGTTCGCGACGTTTCGGAGTTTGTTAGTCCTTCTTCAGGCGGAGTCTCATCTGGATGCAGTTTAACGTCATGCCCAGGACGGTTTGCACTTGACGTCTTGCTTGACTTTCCTTCTTTCCTTCCTTGGTGTTGTCCTTTTTGGCTTAGTTGCTCTCCTTCATTTGGCTTTCTTACTGTCCTTTCTTGGTGTCACTGCATATTGTTGTTCTTCCACTGTCCATGTTTGGTGTTGTTTGTCTGGGCTTTTACTTTCCACATTTGGTGTTTTCTCTGTTTCGTCCTTCTCCATCCCGTTTCCATCAGTTCACTCACAATCACAAACACTCCCACCCCGAATTAAAGGTTTTACGCCGATTGCCACCTATCAAACTATGCATGTTAAGGATTTACGCCGTTCAATTAGAAACTCGCCACCTGTTATGCCATAGCCAAGGATTTACGCTTACCCTGGCCACCTGCAGTCCCACCCCTGGTCAAAATTCTGGGTTTGTGATGTGCAGATCCCTGGAGTCCCGTTCTGGAGTCGTTCAAGACAAAAATCCCACGTCGTGTGTCGCTAGGGTTAGATTCAACCACTAGGGTTCCCAAGGTTAGGGTTAGGCACAGCTCCCAAAGTGGTTAGGGTTAGGCACAGTTCCCAAAGTGGTTGGGGTTAGGCACAGTTCCCAAAGTGGTTATGGTTAGGAAGAGGCACAGTAGGGCGTTAAAGTGAATGGGATCAGTAGGTCTCACGAGGGATCCCCAGAGCACAGGTAAGGTGGTGGCACTGGCGAGTTAGGTTAGGGGACTGAGACGCCCAAACGAAGGCGTAAGTGCACGGTCCTACGACACCCCACCAACACACTGAGGCTCCTCCTCCTAATGTCCATCATTCATTCCTTCTTTCAGGTTAGCTTACTTTCCTTTCTTGCATGATCTTTCTTCTTTCCTTACTTGGTGTGTTTTCTCGTCCATCTTGACTTCCATTCTTTCCTTGCTCGGTGTTTTATCATGCATGCGTGCATTGCTTATCTGAATTGGCCTTTGTATCATAAGTAATAAGTTCTATTTACAATATATACAAGTGTGCACTATACCTGATGAGACCCGTGTTCGCGACGTTTCGGAGTTTGTTAGTCCTTCTTCAGGCGGAGTCTCATCTGGATGCAGTTTAACGTCATGCCCAGGACGGTTTGCACTTGACGTCTTGCTTGACTTTCCTTCTTTCCTTCCTTGGTGTTGTCCTTTTTGGCTTAGTTGCTCTCCTTCATTTGGCTTTCTTACTGTCCTTTCTTGGTGTCACTGCATATTGTTGTTCTTCCACTGTCCATGTTTGGTGTTGTTTGTCTGGGCTTTTACTTTCCACATTTGGTGTTTTCTCTGTTTCGTCCTTCTCCATCCCGTTTCCATCAGTTCACTCACAATCACAAACACTCCCACCCCGAATTAAAGGTTTTACGCCGATTGCCACCTATCAAACTATGCATGTTAAGGATTTACGCCGTTCAATTAGAAACTCGCCACCTGTTATGCCATAGCCAAGGATTTACGCTTACCCTGGCCACCTGCAGTCCCACCCCTGGTCAAAATTCTGGGTTTGTGATGTGCAGATCCCTGGAGTCCCGTTCTGGAGTCGTTCAAGACAAAAATCCCACGTCGTGTGTCGCTAGGGTTAGATTCAACCACTAGGGTTCCCAAGGTTAGGGTTAGGCACAGCTCCCAAAGTGGTTAGGGTTAGGCACAGTTCCCAAAGTGGTTGGGGTTAGGCACAGTTCCCAAAGTGGTTATGGTTAGGAAGAGGCACAGTAGGGCGTTAAAGTGAATGGGATCAGTAGGTCTCACGAGGGATCCCCAGAGCACAGGTAAGGTGGTGGCACTGGCGAGTTAGGTTAGGGGACTGAGACGCCCAAACGAAGGCGTAAGTGCACGGTCCTACGACACCCCACCAACACACTGAGGCTCCTCCTCCTAATGTCCATCATTCATTCCTTCTTTCAGGTTAGCTTACTTTCCTTTCTTGCATGATCTTTCTTCTTTCCTTACTTGGTGTGTTTTCTCGTCCATCTTGACTTCCATTCTTTCCTTGCTCGGTGTTTTATCATGCATGCGTGCATTGCTTATCTGAATTGGCCTTTGTATCATAAGTAATAAGTTCTATTTACAATATATACAAGTGTGCACTATACCTGATGAGACCCGTGTTCGCGACGTTTCGGAGTTTGTTAGTCCTTCTTCAGGCGGAGTCTCATCTGGATGCAGTTTAACGTCATGCCCAGGACGGTTTGCACTTGACGTCTTGCTTGACTTTCCTTCTTTCCTTCCTTGGTGTTGTCCTTTTTGGCTTAGTTGCTCTCCTTCATTTGGCTTTCTTACTGTCCTTTCTTGGTGTCACTGCATATTGTTGTTCTTCCACTGTCCATGTTTGGTGTTGTTTGTCTGGGCTTTTACTTTCCACATTTGGTGTTTTCTCTGTTTCGTCCTTCTCCATCCCGTTTCCATCAGTTCACTCACAATCACAAACACTCCCACCCCGAATTAAAGGTTTTACGCCGATTGCCACCTATCAAACTATGCATGTTAAGGATTTACGCCGTTCAATTAGAAACTCGCCACCTGTTATGCCATAGCCAAGGATTTACGCTTACCCTGGCCACCTGCAGTCCCACCCCTGGTCAAAATTCTGGGTTTGTGATGTGCAGATCCCTGGAGTCCCGTTCTGGAGTCGTTCAAGACAAAAATCCCACGTCGTGTGTCGCTAGGGTTAGATTCAACCACTAGGGTTCCCAAGGTTAGGGTTAGGCACAGCTCCCAAAGTGGTTAGGGTTAGGCACAGTTCCCAAAGTGGTTGGGGTTAGGCACAGTTCCCAAAGTGGTTATGGTTAGGAAGAGGCACAGTAGGGCGTTAAAGTGAATGGGATCAGTAGGTCTCACGAGGGATCCCCAGAGCACAGGTAAGGTGGTGGCACTGGCGAGTTAGGTTAGGGGACTGAGACGCCCAAACGAAGGCGTAAGTGCACGGTCCTACGACACCCCACCAACACACTGAGGCTCCTCCTCCTAATGTCCATCATTCATTCCTTCTTTCAGGTTAGCTTACTTTCCTTTCTTGCATGATCTTTCTTCTTTCCTTACTTGGTGTGTTTTCTCGTCCATCTTGACTTCCATTCTTTCCTTGCTCGGTGTTTTATCATGCATGCGTGCATTGCTTATCTGAATTGGCCTTTGTATCATAAGTAATAAGTTCTATTTACAATATATACAAGTGTGCACTATACCTGATGAGACCCGTGTTCGCGACGTTTCGGAGTTTGTTAGTCCTTCTTCAGGCGGAGTCTCATCTGGATGCAGTTTAACGTCATGCCCAGGACGGTTTGCACTTGACGTCTTGCTTGACTTTCCTTCTTTCCTTCCTTGGTGTTGTCCTTTTTGGCTTAGTTGCTCTCCTTCATTTGGCTTTCTTACTGTCCTTTCTTGGTGTCACTGCATATTGTTGTTCTTCCACTGTCCATGTTTGGTGTTGTTTGTCTGGGCTTTTACTTTCCACATTTGGTGTTTTCTCTGTTTCGTCCTTCTCCATCCCGTTTCCATCAGTTCACTCACAATCACAAACACTCCCACCCCGAATTAAAGGTTTTACGCCGATTGCCACCTATCAAACTATGCATGTTAAGGATTTACGCCGTTCAATTAGAAACTCGCCACCTGTTATGCCATAGCCAAGGATTTACGCTTACCCTGGCCACCTGCAGTCCCACCCCTGGTCAAAATTCTGGGTTTGTGATGTGCAGATCCCTGGAGTCCCGTTCTGGAGTCGTTCAAGACAAAAATCCCACGTCGTGTGTCGCTAGGGTTAGATTCAACCACTAGGGTTCCCAAGGTTAGGGTTAGGCACAGCTCCCAAAGTGGTTAGGGTTAGGCACAGTTCCCAAAGTGGTTGGGGTTAGGCACAGTTCCCAAAGTGGTTATGGTTAGGAAGAGGCACAGTAGGGCGTTAAAGTGAATGGGATCAGTAGGTCTCACGAGGGATCCCCAGAGCACAGGTAAGGTGGTGGCACTGGCGAGTTAGGTTAGGGGACTGAGACGCCCAAACGAAGGCGTAAGTGCACGGTCCTACGACACCCCACCAACACACTGAGGCTCCTCCTCCTAATGTCCATCATTCATTCCTTCTTTCAGGTTAGCTTACTTTCCTTTCTTGCATGATCTTTCTTCTTTCCTTACTTGGTGTGTTTTCTCGTCCATCTTGACTTCCATTCTTTCCTTGCTCGGTGTTTTATCATGCATGCGTGCATTGCTTATCTGAATTGGCCTTTGTATCATAAGTAATAAGTTCTATTTACAATATATACAAGTGTGCACTATACCTGATGAGACCCGTGTTCGCGACGTTTCGGAGTTTGTTAGTCCTTCTTCAGGCGGAGTCTCATCTGGATGCAGTTTAACGTCATGCCCAGGACGGTTTGCACTTGACGTCTTGCTTGACTTTCCTTCTTTCCTTCCTTGGTGTTGTCCTTTTTGGCTTAGTTGCTCTCCTTCATTTGGCTTTCTTACTGTCCTTTCTTGGTGTCACTGCATATTGTTGTTCTTCCACTGTCCATGTTTGGTGTTGTTTGTCTGGGCTTTTACTTTCCACATTTGGTGTTTTCTCTGTTTCGTCCTTCTCCATCCCGTTTCCATCAGTTCACTCACAATCACAAACACTCCCACCCCGAATTAAAGGTTTTACGCCGATTGCCACCTATCAAACTATGCATGTTAAGGATTTACGCCGTTCAATTAGAAACTCGCCACCTGTTATGCCATAGCCAAGGATTTACGCTTACCCTGGCCACCTGCAGTCCCACCCCTGGTCAAAATTCTGGGTTTGTGATGTGCAGATCCCTGGAGTCCCGTTCTGGAGTCGTTCAAGACAAAAATCCCACGTCGTGTGTCGCTAGGGTTAGATTCAACCACTAGGGTTCCCAAGGTTAGGGTTAGGCACAGCTCCCAAAGTGGTTAGGGTTAGGCACAGTTCCCAAAGTGGTTGGGGTTAGGCACAGTTCCCAAAGTGGTTATGGTTAGGAAGAGGCACAGTAGGGCGTTAAAGTGAATGGGATCAGTAGGTCTCACGAGGGATCCCCAGAGCACAGGTAAGGTGGTGGCACTGGCGAGTTAGGTTAGGGGACTGAGACGCCCAAACGAAGGCGTAAGTGCACGGTCCTACGACACCCCACCAACACACTGAGGCTCCTCCTCCTAATGTCCATCATTCATTCCTTCTTTCAGGTTAGCTTACTTTCCTTTCTTGCATGATCTTTCTTCTTTCCTTACTTGGTGTGTTTTCTCGTCCATCTTGACTTCCATTCTTTCCTTGCTCGGTGTTTTATCATGCATGCGTGCATTGCTTATCTGAATTGGCCTTTGTATCATAAGTAATAAGTTCTATTTACAATATATACAAGTGTGCACTATACCTGATGAGACCCGTGTTCGCGACGTTTCGGAGTTTGTTAGTCCTTCTTCAGGCGGAGTCTCATCTGGATGCAGTTTAACGTCATGCCCAGGACGGTTTGCACTTGACGTCTTGCTTGACTTTCCTTCTTTCCTTCCTTGGTGTTGTCCTTTTTGGCTTAGTTGCTCTCCTTCATTTGGCTTTCTTACTGTCCTTTCTTGGTGTCACTGCATATTGTTGTTCTTCCACTGTCCATGTTTGGTGTTGTTTGTCTGGGCTTTTACTTTCCACATTTGGTGTTTTCTCTGTTTCGTCCTTCTCCATCCCGTTTCCATCAGTTCACTCACAATCACAAACACTCCCACCCCGAATTAAAGGTTTTACGCCGATTGCCACCTATCAAACTATGCATGTTAAGGATTTACGCCGTTCAATTAGAAACTCGCCACCTGTTATGCCATAGCCAAGGATTTACGCTTACCCTGGCCACCTGCAGTCCCACCCCTGGTCAAAATTCTGGGTTTGTGATGTGCAGATCCCTGGAGTCCCGTTCTGGAGTCGTTCAAGACAAAAATCCCACGTCGTGTGTCGCTAGGGTTAGATTCAACCACTAGGGTTCCCAAGGTTAGGGTTAGGCACAGCTCCCAAAGTGGTTAGGGTTAGGCACAGTTCCCAAAGTGGTTGGGGTTAGGCACAGTTCCCAAAGTGGTTATGGTTAGGAAGAGGCACAGTAGGGCGTTAAAGTGAATGGGATCAGTAGGTCTCACGAGGGATCCCCAGAGCACAGGTAAGGTGGTGGCACTGGCGAGTTAGGTTAGGGGACTGAGACGCCCAAACGAAGGCGTAAGTGCACGGTCCTACGACACCCCACCAACACACTGAGGCTCCTCCTCCTAATGTCCATCATTCATTCCTTCTTTCAGGTTAGCTTACTTTCCTTTCTTGCATGATCTTTCTTCTTTCCTTACTTGGTGTGTTTTCTCGTCCATCTTGACTTCCATTCTTTCCTTGCTCGGTGTTTTATCATGCATGCGTGCATTGCTTATCTGAATTGGCCTTTGTATCATAAGTAATAAGTTCTATTTACAATATATACAAGTGTGCACTATACCTGATGAGACCCGTGTTCGCGACGTTTCGGAGTTTGTTAGTCCTTCTTCAGGCGGAGTCTCATCTGGATGCAGTTTAACGTCATGCCCAGGACGGTTTGCACTTGACGTCTTGCTTGACTTTCCTTCTTTCCTTCCTTGGTGTTGTCCTTTTTGGCTTAGTTGCTCTCCTTCATTTGGCTTTCTTACTGTCCTTTCTTGGTGTCACTGCATATTGTTGTTCTTCCACTGTCCATGTTTGGTGTTGTTTGTCTGGGCTTTTACTTTCCACATTTGGTGTTTTCTCTGTTTCGTCCTTCTCCATCCCGTTTCCATCAGTTCACTCACAATCACAAACACTCCCACCCCGAATTAAAGGTTTTACGCCGATTGCCACCTATCAAACTATGCATGTTAAGGATTTACGCCGTTCAATTAGAAACTCGCCACCTGTTATGCCATAGCCAAGGATTTACGCTTACCCTGGCCACCTGCAGTCCCACCCCTGGTCAAAATTCTGGGTTTGTGATGTGCAGATCCCTGGAGTCCCGTTCTGGAGTCGTTCAAGACAAAAATCCCACGTCGTGTGTCGCTAGGGTTAGATTCAACCACTAGGGTTCCCAAGGTTAGGGTTAGGCACAGCTCCCAAAGTGGTTAGGGTTAGGCACAGTTCCCAAAGTGGTTGGGGTTAGGCACAGTTCCCAAAGTGGTTATGGTTAGGAAGAGGCACAGTAGGGCGTTAAAGTGAATGGGATCAGTAGGTCTCACGAGGGATCCCCAGAGCACAGGTAAGGTGGTGGCACTGGCGAGTTAGGTTAGGGGACTGAGACGCCCAAACGAAGGCGTAAGTGCACGGTCCTACGACACCCCACCAACACACTGAGGCTCCTCCTCCTAATGTCCATCATTCATTCCTTCTTTCAGGTTAGCTTACTTTCCTTTCTTGCATGATCTTTCTTCTTTCCTTACTTGGTGTGTTTTCTCGTCCATCTTGACTTCCATTCTTTCCTTGCTCGGTGTTTTATCATGCATGCGTGCATTGCTTATCTGAATTGGCCTTTGTATCATAAGTAATAAGTTCTATTTACAATATATACAAGTGTGCACTATACCTGATGAGACCCGTGTTCGCGACGTTTCGGAGTTTGTTAGTCCTTCTTCAGGCGGAGTCTCATCTGGATGCAGTTTAACGTCATGCCCAGGACGGTTTGCACTTGACGTCTTGCTTGACTTTCCTTCTTTCCTTCCTTGGTGTTGTCCTTTTTGGCTTAGTTGCTCTCCTTCATTTGGCTTTCTTACTGTCCTTTCTTGGTGTCACTGCATATTGTTGTTCTTCCACTGTCCATGTTTGGTGTTGTTTGTCTGGGCTTTTACTTTCCACATTTGGTGTTTTCTCTGTTTCGTCCTTCTCCATCCCGTTTCCATCAGTTCACTCACAATCACAAACACTCCCACCCCGAATTAAAGGTTTTACGCCGATTGCCACCTATCAAACTATGCATGTTAAGGATTTACGCCGTTCAATTAGAAACTCGCCACCTGTTATGCCATAGCCAAGGATTTACGCTTACCCTGGCCACCTGCAGTCCCACCCCTGGTCAAAATTCTGGGTTTGTGATGTGCAGATCCCTGGAGTCCCGTTCTGGAGTCGTTCAAGACAAAAATCCCACGTCGTGTGTCGCTAGGGTTAGATTCAACCACTAGGGTTCCCAAGGTTAGGGTTAGGCACAGCTCCCAAAGTGGTTAGGGTTAGGCACAGTTCCCAAAGTGGTTGGGGTTAGGCACAGTTCCCAAAGTGGTTATGGTTAGGAAGAGGCACAGTAGGGCGTTAAAGTGAATGGGATCAGTAGGTCTCACGAGGGATCCCCAGAGCACAGGTAAGGTGGTGGCACTGGCGAGTTAGGTTAGGGGACTGAGACGCCCAAACGAAGGCGTAAGTGCACGGTCCTACGACACCCCACCAACACACTGAGGCTCCTCCTCCTAATGTCCATCATTCATTCCTTCTTTCAGGTTAGCTTACTTTCCTTTCTTGCATGATCTTTCTTCTTTCCTTACTTGGTGTGTTTTCTCGTCCATCTTGACTTCCATTCTTTCCTTGCTCGGTGTTTTATCATGCATGCGTGCATTGCTTATCTGAATTGGCCTTTGTATCATAAGTAATAAGTTCTATTTACAATATATACAAGTGTGCACTATACCTGATGAGACCCGTGTTCGCGACGTTTCGGAGTTTGTTAGTCCTTCTTCAGGCGGAGTCTCATCTGGATGCAGTTTAACGTCATGCCCAGGACGGTTTGCACTTGACGTCTTGCTTGACTTTCCTTCTTTCCTTCCTTGGTGTTGTCCTTTTTGGCTTAGTTGCTCTCCTTCATTTGGCTTTCTTACTGTCCTTTCTTGGTGTCACTGCATATTGTTGTTCTTCCACTGTCCATGTTTGGTGTTGTTTGTCTGGGCTTTTACTTTCCACATTTGGTGTTTTCTCTGTTTCGTCCTTCTCCATCCCGTTTCCATCAGTTCACTCACAATCACAAACACTCCCACCCCGAATTAAAGGTTTTACGCCGATTGCCACCTATCAAACTATGCATGTTAAGGATTTACGCCGTTCAATTAGAAACTCGCCACCTGTTATGCCATAGCCAAGGATTTACGCTTACCCTGGCCACCTGCAGTCCCACCCCTGGTCAAAATTCTGGGTTTGTGATGTGCAGATCCCTGGAGTCCCGTTCTGGAGTCGTTCAAGACAAAAATCCCACGTCGTGTGTCGCTAGGGTTAGATTCAACCACTAGGGTTCCCAAGGTTAGGGTTAGGCACAGCTCCCAAAGTGGTTAGGGTTAGGCACAGTTCCCAAAGTGGTTGGGGTTAGGCACAGTTCCCAAAGTGGTTATGGTTAGGAAGAGGCACAGTAGGGCGTTAAAGTGAATGGGATCAGTAGGTCTCACGAGGGATCCCCAGAGCACAGGTAAGGTGGTGGCACTGGCGAGTTAGGTTAGGGGACTGAGACGCCCAAACGAAGGCGTAAGTGCACGGTCCTACGACACCCCACCAACACACTGAGGCTCCTCCTCCTAATGTCCATCATTCATTCCTTCTTTCAGGTTAGCTTACTTTCCTTTCTTGCATGATCTTTCTTCTTTCCTTACTTGGTGTGTTTTCTCGTCCATCTTGACTTCCATTCTTTCCTTGCTCGGTGTTTTATCATGCATGCGTGCATTGCTTATCTGAATTGGCCTTTGTATCATAAGTAATAAGTTCTATTTACAATATATACAAGTGTGCACTATACCTGATGAGACCCGTGTTCGCGACGTTTCGGAGTTTGTTAGTCCTTCTTCAGGCGGAGTCTCATCTGGATGCAGTTTAACGTCATGCCCAGGACGGTTTGCACTTGACGTCTTGCTTGACTTTCCTTCTTTCCTTCCTTGGTGTTGTCCTTTTTGGCTTAGTTGCTCTCCTTCATTTGGCTTTCTTACTGTCCTTTCTTGGTGTCACTGCATATTGTTGTTCTTCCACTGTCCATGTTTGGTGTTGTTTGTCTGGGCTTTTACTTTCCACATTTGGTGTTTTCTCTGTTTCGTCCTTCTCCATCCCGTTTCCATCAGTTCACTCACAATCACAAACACTCCCACCCCGAATTAAAGGTTTTACGCCGATTGCCACCTATCAAACTATGCATGTTAAGGATTTACGCCGTTCAATTAGAAACTCGCCACCTGTTATGCCATAGCCAAGGATTTACGCTTACCCTGGCCACCTGCAGTCCCACCCCTGGTCAAAATTCTGGGTTTGTGATGTGCAGATCCCTGGAGTCCCGTTCTGGAGTCGTTCAAGACAAAAATCCCACGTCGTGTGTCGCTAGGGTTAGATTCAACCACTAGGGTTCCCAAGGTTAGGGTTAGGCACAGCTCCCAAAGTGGTTAGGGTTAGGCACAGTTCCCAAAGTGGTTGGGGTTAGGCACAGTTCCCAAAGTGGTTATGGTTAGGAAGAGGCACAGTAGGGCGTTAAAGTGAATGGGATCAGTAGGTCTCACGAGGGATCCCCAGAGCACAGGTAAGGTGGTGGCACTGGCGAGTTAGGTTAGGGGACTGAGACGCCCAAACGAAGGCGTAAGTGCACGGTCCTACGACACCCCACCAACACACTGAGGCTCCTCCTCCTAATGTCCATCATTCATTCCTTCTTTCAGGTTAGCTTACTTTCCTTTCTTGCATGATCTTTCTTCTTTCCTTACTTGGTGTGTTTTCTCGTCCATCTTGACTTCCATTCTTTCCTTGCTCGGTGTTTTATCATGCATGCGTGCATTGCTTATCTGAATTGGCCTTTGTATCATAAGTAATAAGTTCTATTTACAATATATACAAGTGTGCACTATACCTGATGAGACCCGTGTTCGCGACGTTTCGGAGTTTGTTAGTCCTTCTTCAGGCGGAGTCTCATCTGGATGCAGTTTAACGTCATGCCCAGGACGGTTTGCACTTGACGTCTTGCTTGACTTTCCTTCTTTCCTTCCTTGGTGTTGTCCTTTTTGGCTTAGTTGCTCTCCTTCATTTGGCTTTCTTACTGTCCTTTCTTGGTGTCACTGCATATTGTTGTTCTTCCACTGTCCATGTTTGGTGTTGTTTGTCTGGGCTTTTACTTTCCACATTTGGTGTTTTCTCTGTTTCGTCCTTCTCCATCCCGTTTCCATCAGTTCACTCACAATCACAAACACTCCCACCCCGAATTAAAGGTTTTACGCCGATTGCCACCTATCAAACTATGCATGTTAAGGATTTACGCCGTTCAATTAGAAACTCGCCACCTGTTATGCCATAGCCAAGGATTTACGCTTACCCTGGCCACCTGCAGTCCCACCCCTGGTCAAAATTCTGGGTTTGTGATGTGCAGATCCCTGGAGTCCCGTTCTGGAGTCGTTCAAGACAAAAATCCCACGTCGTGTGTCGCTAGGGTTAGATTCAACCACTAGGGTTCCCAAGGTTAGGGTTAGGCACAGCTCCCAAAGTGGTTAGGGTTAGGCACAGTTCCCAAAGTGGTTGGGGTTAGGCACAGTTCCCAAAGTGGTTATGGTTAGGAAGAGGCACAGTAGGGCGTTAAAGTGAATGGGATCAGTAGGTCTCACGAGGGATCCCCAGAGCACAGGTAAGGTGGTGGCACTGGCGAGTTAGGTTAGGGGACTGAGACGCCCAAACGAAGGCGTAAGTGCACGGTCCTACGACACCCCACCAACACACTGAGGCTCCTCCTCCTAATGTCCATCATTCATTCCTTCTTTCAGGTTAGCTTACTTTCCTTTCTTGCATGATCTTTCTTCTTTCCTTACTTGGTGTGTTTTCTCGTCCATCTTGACTTCCATTCTTTCCTTGCTCGGTGTTTTATCATGCATGCGTGCATTGCTTATCTGAATTGGCCTTTGTATCATAAGTAATAAGTTCTATTTACAATATATACAAGTGTGCACTATACCTGATGAGACCCGTGTTCGCGACGTTTCGGAGTTTGTTAGTCCTTCTTCAGGCGGAGTCTCATCTGGATGCAGTTTAACGTCATGCCCAGGACGGTTTGCACTTGACGTCTTGCTTGACTTTCCTTCTTTCCTTCCTTGGTGTTGTCCTTTTTGGCTTAGTTGCTCTCCTTCATTTGGCTTTCTTACTGTCCTTTCTTGGTGTCACTGCATATTGTTGTTCTTCCACTGTCCATGTTTGGTGTTGTTTGTCTGGGCTTTTACTTTCCACATTTGGTGTTTTCTCTGTTTCGTCCTTCTCCATCCCGTTTCCATCAGTTCACTCACAATCACAAACACTCCCACCCCGAATTAAAGGTTTTACGCCGATTGCCACCTATCAAACTATGCATGTTAAGGATTTACGCCGTTCAATTAGAAACTCGCCACCTGTTATGCCATAGCCAAGGATTTACGCTTACCCTGGCCACCTGCAGTCCCACCCCTGGTCAAAATTCTGGGTTTGTGATGTGCAGATCCCTGGAGTCCCGTTCTGGAGTCGTTCAAGACAAAAATCCCACGTCGTGTGTCGCTAGGGTTAGATTCAACCACTAGGGTTCCCAAGGTTAGGGTTAGGCACAGCTCCCAAAGTGGTTAGGGTTAGGCACAGTTCCCAAAGTGGTTGGGGTTAGGCACAGTTCCCAAAGTGGTTATGGTTAGGAAGAGGCACAGTAGGGCGTTAAAGTGAATGGGATCAGTAGGTCTCACGAGGGATCCCCAGAGCACAGGTAAGGTGGTGGCACTGGCGAGTTAGGTTAGGGGACTGAGACGCCCAAACGAAGGCGTAAGTGCACGGTCCTACGACACCCCACCAACACACTGAGGCTCCTCCTCCTAATGTCCATCATTCATTCCTTCTTTCAGGTTAGCTTACTTTCCTTTCTTGCATGATCTTTCTTCTTTCCTTACTTGGTGTGTTTTCTCGTCCATCTTGACTTCCATTCTTTCCTTGCTCGGTGTTTTATCATGCATGCGTGCATTGCTTATCTGAATTGGCCTTTGTATCATAAGTAATAAGTTCTATTTACAATATATACAAGTGTGCACTATACCTGATGAGACCCGTGTTCGCGACGTTTCGGAGTTTGTTAGTCCTTCTTCAGGCGGAGTCTCATCTGGATGCAGTTTAACGTCATGCCCAGGACGGTTTGCACTTGACGTCTTGCTTGACTTTCCTTCTTTCCTTCCTTGGTGTTGTCCTTTTTGGCTTAGTTGCTCTCCTTCATTTGGCTTTCTTACTGTCCTTTCTTGGTGTCACTGCATATTGTTGTTCTTCCACTGTCCATGTTTGGTGTTGTTTGTCTGGGCTTTTACTTTCCACATTTGGTGTTTTCTCTGTTTCGTCCTTCTCCATCCCGTTTCCATCAGTTCACTCACAATCACAAACACTCCCACCCCGAATTAAAGGTTTTACGCCGATTGCCACCTATCAAACTATGCATGTTAAGGATTTACGCCGTTCAATTAGAAACTCGCCACCTGTTATGCCATAGCCAAGGATTTACGCTTACCCTGGCCACCTGCAGTCCCACCCCTGGTCAAAATTCTGGGTTTGTGATGTGCAGATCCCTGGAGTCCCGTTCTGGAGTCGTTCAAGACAAAAATCCCACGTCGTGTGTCGCTAGGGTTAGATTCAACCACTAGGGTTCCCAAGGTTAGGGTTAGGCACAGCTCCCAAAGTGGTTAGGGTTAGGCACAGTTCCCAAAGTGGTTGGGGTTAGGCACAGTTCCCAAAGTGGTTATGGTTAGGAAGAGGCACAGTAGGGCGTTAAAGTGAATGGGATCAGTAGGTCTCACGAGGGATCCCCAGAGCACAGGTAAGGTGGTGGCACTGGCGAGTTAGGTTAGGGGACTGAGACGCCCAAACGAAGGCGTAAGTGCACGGTCCTACGACACCCCACCAACACACTGAGGCTCCTCCTCCTAATGTCCATCATTCATTCCTTCTTTCAGGTTAGCTTACTTTCCTTTCTTGCATGATCTTTCTTCTTTCCTTACTTGGTGTGTTTTCTCGTCCATCTTGACTTCCATTCTTTCCTTGCTCGGTGTTTTATCATGCATGCGTGCATTGCTTATCTGAATTGGCCTTTGTATCATAAGTAATAAGTTCTATTTACAATATATACAAGTGTGCACTATACCTGATGAGACCCGTGTTCGCGACGTTTCGGAGTTTGTTAGTCCTTCTTCAGGCGGAGTCTCATCTGGATGCAGTTTAACGTCATGCCCAGGACGGTTTGCACTTGACGTCTTGCTTGACTTTCCTTCTTTCCTTCCTTGGTGTTGTCCTTTTTGGCTTAGTTGCTCTCCTTCATTTGGCTTTCTTACTGTCCTTTCTTGGTGTCACTGCATATTGTTGTTCTTCCACTGTCCATGTTTGGTGTTGTTTGTCTGGGCTTTTACTTTCCACATTTGGTGTTTTCTCTGTTTCGTCCTTCTCCATCCCGTTTCCATCAGTTCACTCACAATCACAAACACTCCCACCCCGAATTAAAGGTTTTACGCCGATTGCCACCTATCAAACTATGCATGTTAAGGATTTACGCCGTTCAATTAGAAACTCGCCACCTGTTATGCCATAGCCAAGGATTTACGCTTACCCTGGCCACCTGCAGTCCCACCCCTGGTCAAAATTCTGGGTTTGTGATGTGCAGATCCCTGGAGTCCCGTTCTGGAGTCGTTCAAGACAAAAATCCCACGTCGTGTGTCGCTAGGGTTAGATTCAACCACTAGGGTTCCCAAGGTTAGGGTTAGGCACAGCTCCCAAAGTGGTTAGGGTTAGGCACAGTTCCCAAAGTGGTTGGGGTTAGGCACAGTTCCCAAAGTGGTTATGGTTAGGAAGAGGCACAGTAGGGCGTTAAAGTGAATGGGATCAGTAGGTCTCACGAGGGATCCCCAGAGCACAGGTAAGGTGGTGGCACTGGCGAGTTAGGTTAGGGGACTGAGACGCCCAAACGAAGGCGTAAGTGCACGGTCCTACGACACCCCACCAACACACTGAGGCTCCTCCTCCTAATGTCCATCATTCATTCCTTCTTTCAGGTTAGCTTACTTTCCTTTCTTGCATGATCTTTCTTCTTTCCTTACTTGGTGTGTTTTCTCGTCCATCTTGACTTCCATTCTTTCCTTGCTCGGTGTTTTATCATGCATGCGTGCATTGCTTATCTGAATTGGCCTTTGTATCATAAGTAATAAGTTCTATTTACAATATATACAAGTGTGCACTATACCTGATGAGACCCGTGTTCGCGACGTTTCGGAGTTTGTTAGTCCTTCTTCAGGCGGAGTCTCATCTGGATGCAGTTTAACGTCATGCCCAGGACGGTTTGCACTTGACGTCTTGCTTGACTTTCCTTCTTTCCTTCCTTGGTGTTGTCCTTTTTGGCTTAGTTGCTCTCCTTCATTTGGCTTTCTTACTGTCCTTTCTTGGTGTCACTGCATATTGTTGTTCTTCCACTGTCCATGTTTGGTGTTGTTTGTCTGGGCTTTTACTTTCCACATTTGGTGTTTTCTCTGTTTCGTCCTTCTCCATCCCGTTTCCATCAGTTCACTCACAATCACAAACACTCCCACCCCGAATTAAAGGTTTTACGCCGATTGCCACCTATCAAACTATGCATGTTAAGGATTTACGCCGTTCAATTAGAAACTCGCCACCTGTTATGCCATAGCCAAGGATTTACGCTTACCCTGGCCACCTGCAGTCCCACCCCTGGTCAAAATTCTGGGTTTGTGATGTGCAGATCCCTGGAGTCCCGTTCTGGAGTCGTTCAAGACAAAAATCCCACGTCGTGTGTCGCTAGGGTTAGATTCAACCACTAGGGTTCCCAAGGTTAGGGTTAGGCACAGCTCCCAAAGTGGTTAGGGTTAGGCACAGTTCCCAAAGTGGTTGGGGTTAGGCACAGTTCCCAAAGTGGTTATGGTTAGGAAGAGGCACAGTAGGGCGTTAAAGTGAATGGGATCAGTAGGTCTCACGAGGGATCCCCAGAGCACAGGTAAGGTGGTGGCACTGGCGAGTTAGGTTAGGGGACTGAGACGCCCAAACGAAGGCGTAAGTGCACGGTCCTACGACACCCCACCAACACACTGAGGCTCCTCCTCCTAATGTCCATCATTCATTCCTTCTTTCAGGTTAGCTTACTTTCCTTTCTTGCATGATCTTTCTTCTTTCCTTACTTGGTGTGTTTTCTCGTCCATCTTGACTTCCATTCTTTCCTTGCTCGGTGTTTTATCATGCATGCGTGCATTGCTTATCTGAATTGGCCTTTGTATCATAAGTAATAAGTTCTATTTACAATATATACAAGTGTGCACTATACCTGATGAGACCCGTGTTCGCGACGTTTCGGAGTTTGTTAGTCCTTCTTCAGGCGGAGTCTCATCTGGATGCAGTTTAACGTCATGCCCAGGACGGTTTGCACTTGACGTCTTGCTTGACTTTCCTTCTTTCCTTCCTTGGTGTTGTCCTTTTTGGCTTAGTTGCTCTCCTTCATTTGGCTTTCTTACTGTCCTTTCTTGGTGTCACTGCATATTGTTGTTCTTCCACTGTCCATGTTTGGTGTTGTTTGTCTGGGCTTTTACTTTCCACATTTGGTGTTTTCTCTGTTTCGTCCTTCTCCATCCCGTTTCCATCAGTTCACTCACAATCACAAACACTCCCACCCCGAATTAAAGGTTTTACGCCGATTGCCACCTATCAAACTATGCATGTTAAGGATTTACGCCGTTCAATTAGAAACTCGCCACCTGTTATGCCATAGCCAAGGATTTACGCTTACCCTGGCCACCTGCAGTCCCACCCCTGGTCAAAATTCTGGGTTTGTGATGTGCAGATCCCTGGAGTCCCGTTCTGGAGTCGTTCAAGACAAAAATCCCACGTCGTGTGTCGCTAGGGTTAGATTCAACCACTAGGGTTCCCAAGGTTAGGGTTAGGCACAGCTCCCAAAGTGGTTAGGGTTAGGCACAGTTCCCAAAGTGGTTGGGGTTAGGCACAGTTCCCAAAGTGGTTATGGTTAGGAAGAGGCACAGTAGGGCGTTAAAGTGAATGGGATCAGTAGGTCTCACGAGGGATCCCCAGAGCACAGGTAAGGTGGTGGCACTGGCGAGTTAGGTTAGGGGACTGAGACGCCCAAACGAAGGCGTAAGTGCACGGTCCTACGACACCCCACCAACACACTGAGGCTCCTCCTCCTAATGTCCATCATTCATTCCTTCTTTCAGGTTAGCTTACTTTCCTTTCTTGCATGATCTTTCTTCTTTCCTTACTTGGTGTGTTTTCTCGTCCATCTTGACTTCCATTCTTTCCTTGCTCGGTGTTTTATCATGCATGCGTGCATTGCTTATCTGAATTGGCCTTTGTATCATAAGTAATAAGTTCTATTTACAATATATACAAGTGTGCACTATACCTGATGAGACCCGTGTTCGCGACGTTTCGGAGTTTGTTAGTCCTTCTTCAGGCGGAGTCTCATCTGGATGCAGTTTAACGTCATGCCCAGGACGGTTTGCACTTGACGTCTTGCTTGACTTTCCTTCTTTCCTTCCTTGGTGTTGTCCTTTTTGGCTTAGTTGCTCTCCTTCATTTGGCTTTCTTACTGTCCTTTCTTGGTGTCACTGCATATTGTTGTTCTTCCACTGTCCATGTTTGGTGTTGTTTGTCTGGGCTTTTACTTTCCACATTTGGTGTTTTCTCTGTTTCGTCCTTCTCCATCCCGTTTCCATCAGTTCACTCACAATCACAAACACTCCCACCCCGAATTAAAGGTTTTACGCCGATTGCCACCTATCAAACTATGCATGTTAAGGATTTACGCCGTTCAATTAGAAACTCGCCACCTGTTATGCCATAGCCAAGGATTTACGCTTACCCTGGCCACCTGCAGTCCCACCCCTGGTCAAAATTCTGGGTTTGTGATGTGCAGATCCCTGGAGTCCCGTTCTGGAGTCGTTCAAGACAAAAATCCCACGTCGTGTGTCGCTAGGGTTAGATTCAACCACTAGGGTTCCCAAGGTTAGGGTTAGGCACAGCTCCCAAAGTGGTTAGGGTTAGGCACAGTTCCCAAAGTGGTTGGGGTTAGGCACAGTTCCCAAAGTGGTTATGGTTAGGAAGAGGCACAGTAGGGCGTTAAAGTGAATGGGATCAGTAGGTCTCACGAGGGATCCCCAGAGCACAGGTAAGGTGGTGGCACTGGCGAGTTAGGTTAGGGGACTGAGACGCCCAAACGAAGGCGTAAGTGCACGGTCCTACGACACCCCACCAACACACTGAGGCTCCTCCTCCTAATGTCCATCATTCATTCCTTCTTTCAGGTTAGCTTACTTTCCTTTCTTGCATGATCTTTCTTCTTTCCTTACTTGGTGTGTTTTCTCGTCCATCTTGACTTCCATTCTTTCCTTGCTCGGTGTTTTATCATGCATGCGTGCATTGCTTATCTGAATTGGCCTTTGTATCATAAGTAATAAGTTCTATTTACAATATATACAAGTGTGCACTATACCTGATGAGACCCGTGTTCGCGACGTTTCGGAGTTTGTTAGTCCTTCTTCAGGCGGAGTCTCATCTGGATGCAGTTTAACGTCATGCCCAGGACGGTTTGCACTTGACGTCTTGCTTGACTTTCCTTCTTTCCTTCCTTGGTGTTGTCCTTTTTGGCTTAGTTGCTCTCCTTCATTTGGCTTTCTTACTGTCCTTTCTTGGTGTCACTGCATATTGTTGTTCTTCCACTGTCCATGTTTGGTGTTGTTTGTCTGGGCTTTTACTTTCCACATTTGGTGTTTTCTCTGTTTCGTCCTTCTCCATCCCGTTTCCATCAGTTCACTCACAATCACAAACACTCCCACCCCGAATTAAAGGTTTTACGCCGATTGCCACCTATCAAACTATGCATGTTAAGGATTTACGCCGTTCAATTAGAAACTCGCCACCTGTTATGCCATAGCCAAGGATTTACGCTTACCCTGGCCACCTGCAGTCCCACCCCTGGTCAAAATTCTGGGTTTGTGATGTGCAGATCCCTGGAGTCCCGTTCTGGAGTCGTTCAAGACAAAAATCCCACGTCGTGTGTCGCTAGGGTTAGATTCAACCACTAGGGTTCCCAAGGTTAGGGTTAGGCACAGCTCCCAAAGTGGTTAGGGTTAGGCACAGTTCCCAAAGTGGTTGGGGTTAGGCACAGTTCCCAAAGTGGTTATGGTTAGGAAGAGGCACAGTAGGGCGTTAAAGTGAATGGGATCAGTAGGTCTCACGAGGGATCCCCAGAGCACAGGTAAGGTGGTGGCACTGGCGAGTTAGGTTAGGGGACTGAGACGCCCAAACGAAGGCGTAAGTGCACGGTCCTACGACACCCCACCAACACACTGAGGCTCCTCCTCCTAATGTCCATCATTCATTCCTTCTTTCAGGTTAGCTTACTTTCCTTTCTTGCATGATCTTTCTTCTTTCCTTACTTGGTGTGTTTTCTCGTCCATCTTGACTTCCATTCTTTCCTTGCTCGGTGTTTTATCATGCATGCGTGCATTGCTTATCTGAATTGGCCTTTGTATCATAAGTAATAAGTTCTATTTACAATATATACAAGTGTGCACTATACCTGATGAGACCCGTGTTCGCGACGTTTCGGAGTTTGTTAGTCCTTCTTCAGGCGGAGTCTCATCTGGATGCAGTTTAACGTCATGCCCAGGACGGTTTGCACTTGACGTCTTGCTTGACTTTCCTTCTTTCCTTCCTTGGTGTTGTCCTTTTTGGCTTAGTTGCTCTCCTTCATTTGGCTTTCTTACTGTCCTTTCTTGGTGTCACTGCATATTGTTGTTCTTCCACTGTCCATGTTTGGTGTTGTTTGTCTGGGCTTTTACTTTCCACATTTGGTGTTTTCTCTGTTTCGTCCTTCTCCATCCCGTTTCCATCAGTTCACTCACAATCACAAACACTCCCACCCCGAATTAAAGGTTTTACGCCGATTGCCACCTATCAAACTATGCATGTTAAGGATTTACGCCGTTCAATTAGAAACTCGCCACCTGTTATGCCATAGCCAAGGATTTACGCTTACCCTGGCCACCTGCAGTCCCACCCCTGGTCAAAATTCTGGGTTTGTGATGTGCAGATCCCTGGAGTCCCGTTCTGGAGTCGTTCAAGACAAAAATCCCACGTCGTGTGTCGCTAGGGTTAGATTCAACCACTAGGGTTCCCAAGGTTAGGGTTAGGCACAGCTCCCAAAGTGGTTAGGGTTAGGCACAGTTCCCAAAGTGGTTGGGGTTAGGCACAGTTCCCAAAGTGGTTATGGTTAGGAAGAGGCACAGTAGGGCGTTAAAGTGAATGGGATCAGTAGGTCTCACGAGGGATCCCCAGAGCACAGGTAAGGTGGTGGCACTGGCGAGTTAGGTTAGGGGACTGAGACGCCCAAACGAAGGCGTAAGTGCACGGTCCTACGACACCCCACCAACACACTGAGGCTCCTCCTCCTAATGTCCATCATTCATTCCTTCTTTCAGGTTAGCTTACTTTCCTTTCTTGCATGATCTTTCTTCTTTCCTTACTTGGTGTGTTTTCTCGTCCATCTTGACTTCCATTCTTTCCTTGCTCGGTGTTTTATCATGCATGCGTGCATTGCTTATCTGAATTGGCCTTTGTATCATAAGTAATAAGTTCTATTTACAATATATACAAGTGTGCACTATACCTGATGAGACCCGTGTTCGCGACGTTTCGGAGTTTGTTAGTCCTTCTTCAGGCGGAGTCTCATCTGGATGCAGTTTAACGTCATGCCCAGGACGGTTTGCACTTGACGTCTTGCTTGACTTTCCTTCTTTCCTTCCTTGGTGTTGTCCTTTTTGGCTTAGTTGCTCTCCTTCATTTGGCTTTCTTACTGTCCTTTCTTGGTGTCACTGCATATTGTTGTTCTTCCACTGTCCATGTTTGGTGTTGTTTGTCTGGGCTTTTACTTTCCACATTTGGTGTTTTCTCTGTTTCGTCCTTCTCCATCCCGTTTCCATCAGTTCACTCACAATCACAAACACTCCCACCCCGAATTAAAGGTTTTACGCCGATTGCCACCTATCAAACTATGCATGTTAAGGATTTACGCCGTTCAATTAGAAACTCGCCACCTGTTATGCCATAGCCAAGGATTTACGCTTACCCTGGCCACCTGCAGTCCCACCCCTGGTCAAAATTCTGGGTTTGTGATGTGCAGATCCCTGGAGTCCCGTTCTGGAGTCGTTCAAGACAAAAATCCCACGTCGTGTGTCGCTAGGGTTAGATTCAACCACTAGGGTTCCCAAGGTTAGGGTTAGGCACAGCTCCCAAAGTGGTTAGGGTTAGGCACAGTTCCCAAAGTGGTTGGGGTTAGGCACAGTTCCCAAAGTGGTTATGGTTAGGAAGAGGCACAGTAGGGCGTTAAAGTGAATGGGATCAGTAGGTCTCACGAGGGATCCCCAGAGCACAGGTAAGGTGGTGGCACTGGCGAGTTAGGTTAGGGGACTGAGACGCCCAAACGAAGGCGTAAGTGCACGGTCCTACGACACCCCACCAACACACTGAGGCTCCTCCTCCTAATGTCCATCATTCATTCCTTCTTTCAGGTTAGGGTTAGGGTTAGGGTTAGGGTTAGGGTTAGGGTTAGGGTTAGGGTTAGGGTTAGGGTTAGGGTTAGGGTTAGGGTTAGGGTTAGGGTTAGGGTTAGGGTTAGGGTTAGGGTTAGGGTTAGGGTTAGGGTTAGGGTTAGGGTTAGGGTTAGGGTTAGGGTTAGGGTTAGGGTTAGGGTTAGGGTTAGGGTTAGGGTTAGGGTTAGGGTTAGGGTTAGGGTTAGGGTTAGGGTTAGGGTTAGGGTTAGGGTTAGGGTTAGGGTTAGGGTTAGGGTTAGGGTTAGGGTTAGGGTTAGGGTTAGGGTTAGGGTTAGGGTTAGGGTTAGGGTTAGGGTTAGGGTTAGGGTTAGGGTTAGGGTTAGGGTTAGGGTTAGGGTTAGGGTTAGGGTTAGGGTTAGGGTTAGGGTTAGGGTTAGGGTTAGGGTTAGGGTTAGGGTTAGGGTTAGGGTTAGGGTTAGGGTTAGGGTTAGGGTTAGGGTTAGGGTTAGGGTTAGGGTTAGGGTTAGGGTTAGGGTTAGGGTTAGGGTTAGGGTTAGGGTTAGGGTTAGGGTTAGGGTTAGGGTTAGGGTTAGGGTTAGGGTTAGGGTTAGGGTTAGGGTTAGGGTTAGGGTTAGGGTTAGGGTTAGGGTTAGGGTTAGGGTTAGGGTTAGGGTTAGGGTTAGGGTTAGGGTTAGGGTTAGGGTTAGGGTTAGGGTTAGGGTTAGGGTTAGGGTTAGGGTTAGGGTTAGGGTTAGGGTTAGGGTTAGGGTTAGGGTTAGGGTTAGGGTTAGGGTTAGGGTTAGGGTTAGGGTTAGGGTTAGGGTTAGGGTTAGGGTTAGGGTTAGGGTTAGGGTTAGGGTTAGGGTTAGGGTTAGGGTTAGGGTTAGGGTTAGGGTTAGGGTTAGGGTTAGGGTTAGGGTTAGGGTTAGGGTTAGGGTTAGGGTTAGGGTTAGGGTTAGGGTTAGGGTTAGGGTTAGGGTTAGGGTTAGGGTTAGGGTTAGGGTTAGGGTTAGGGTTAGGGTTAGGGTTAGGGTTAGGGTTAGGGTTAGGGTTAGGGTTAGGGTTAGGGTTAGGGTTAGGGTTAGGGTTAGGGTTAGGGTTAGGGTTAGGGTTAGGGTTAGGGTTAGGGTTAGGGTTAGGGTTAGGGTTAGGGTTAGGGTTAGGGTTAGGGTTAGGGTTAGGGTTAGGGTTAGGGTTAGGGTTAGGGTTAGGGTTAGGGTTAGGGTTAGGGTTAGGGTTAGGGTTAGGGTTAGGGTTAGGGTTAGGGTTAGGGTTAGGGTTAGGGTTAGGGTTAGGGTTAGGGTTAGGGTTAGGGTTAGGGTTAGGGTTAGGGTTAGGGTTAGGGTTAGGGTTAGGGTTAGGGTTAGGGTTAGGGTTAGGGTTAGGGTTAGGGTTAGGGTTAGGGTTAGGGTTAGGGTTAGGGTTAGGGTTAGGGTTAGGGTTAGGGTTAGGGTTAGGGTTAGGGTTAGGGTTAGGGTTAGGGTTAGGGTTAGGGTTAGGGTTAGGGTTAGGGTTAGGGTTAGGGTTAGGGTTAGGGTTAGGGTTAGGGTTAGGGTTAGGGTTAGGGTTAGGGTTAGGGTTAGGGTTAGGGTTAGGGTTAGGGTTAGGGTTAGGGTTAGGGTTAGGGTTAGGGTTAGGGTTAGGGTTAGGGTTAGGGTTAGGGTTAGGGTTAGGGTTAGGGTTAGGGTTAGGGTTAGGGTTAGGGTTAGGGTTAGGGTTAGGGTTAGGGTTAGGGTTAGGGTTAGGGTTAGGGTTAGGGTTAGGGTTAGGGTTAGGGTTAGGGTTAGGGTTAGGGTTAGGGTTAGGGTTAGGGTTAGGGTTAGGGTTAGGGTTAGGGTTAGGGTTAGGGTTAGGGTTAGGGTTAGGGTTAGGGTTAGGGTTAGGGTTAGGGTTAGGGTTAGGGTTAGGGTTAGGGTTAGGGTTAGGGTTAGGGTTAGGGTTAGGGTTAGGGTTAGGGTTAGGGTTAGGGTTAGGGTTAGGGTTAGGGTTAGGGTTAGGGTTAGGGTTAGGGTTAGGGTTAGGGTTAGGGTTAGGGTTAGGGTTAGGGTTAGGGTTAGGGTTAGGGTTAGGGTTAGGGTTAGGGTTAGGGTTAGGGTTAGGGTTAGGGTTAGGGTTAGGGTTAGGGTTAGGGTTAGGGTTAGGGTTAGGGTTAGGGTTAGGGTTAGGGTTAGGGTTAGGGTTAGGGTTAGGGTTAGGGTTAGGGTTAGGGTTAGGGTTAGGGTTAGGGTTAGGGTTAGGGTTAGGGTTAGGGTTAGGGTTAGGGTTAGGGTTAGGGTTAGGGTTAGGGTTAGGGTTAGGGTTAGGGTTAGGGTTAGGGTTAGGGTTAGGGTTAGGGTTAGGGTTAGGGTTAGGGTTAGGGTTAGGGTTAGGGTTAGGGTTAGGGTTAGGGTTAGGGTTAGGGTTAGGGTTAGGGTTAGGGTTAGGGTTAGGGTTAGGGTTAGGGTTAGGGTTAGGGTTAGGGTTAGGGTTAGGGTTAGGGTTAGGGTTAGGGTTAGGGTTAGGGTTAGGGTTAGGGTTAGGGTTAGGGTTAGGGTTAGGGTTAGGGTTAGGGTTAGGGTTAGGGTTAGGGTTAGGGTTAGGGTTAGGGTTAGGGTTAGGGTTAGGGTTAGGGTTAGGGTTAGGGTTAGGGTTAGGGTTAGGGTTAGGGTTAGGGTTAGGGTTAGGGTTAGGGTTAGGGTTAGGGTTAGGGTTAGGGTTAGGGTTAGGGTTAGGGTTAGGGTTAGGGTTAGGGTTAGGGTTAGGGTTAGGGTTAGGGTTAGGGTTAGGGTTAGGGTTAGGGTTAGGGTTAGGGTTAGGGTTAGGGTTAGGGTTAGGGTTAGGGTTAGGGTTAGGGTTAGGGTTAGGGTTAGGGTTAGGGTTAGGGTTAGGGTTAGGGTTAGGGTTAGGGTTAGGGTTAGGGTTAGGGTTAGGGTTAGGGTTAGGGTTAGGGTTAGGGTTAGGGTTAGGGTTAGGGTTAGGGTTAGGGTTAGGGTTAGGGTTAGGGTTAGGGTTAGGGTTAGGGTTAGGGTTAGGGTTAGGGTTAGGGTTAGGGTTAGGGTTAGGGTTAGGGTTAGGGTTAGGGTTAGGGTTAGGGTTAGGGTTAGGGTTAGGGTTAGGGTTAGGGTTAGGGTTAGGGTTAGGGTTAGGGTTAGGGTTAGGGTTAGGGTTAGGGTTAGGGTTAGGGTTAGGGTTAGGGTTAGGGTTAGGGTTAGGGTTAGGGTTAGGGTTAGGGTTAGGGTTAGGGTTAGGGTTAGGGTTAGGGTTAGGGTTAGGGTTAGGGTTAGGGTTAGGGTTAGGGTTAGGGTTAGGGTTAGGGTTAGGGTTAGGGTTAGGGTTAGGGTTAGGGTTAGGGTTAGGGTTAGGGTTAGGGTTAGGGTTAGGGTTAGGGTTAGGGTTAGGGTTAGGGTTAGGGTTAGGGTTAGGGTTAGGGTTAGGGTTAGGGTTAGGGGTTAGGGTTAGGGTTAGGGTTAGGGTTAGGGTTAGGGTTAGGGTTAGGGTTAGGGTTAGGGTTAGGGTTAGGGTTAGGGTTAGGGTTAGGGGTTAGGGGTTAGGGTTAGGGTTAGGGTTAGGGTTAGGGTTAGGGTTAGGGTTAGGGTTAGGGTAAGAAACAGGATTCCCACCGCACAGTGTACGGTGGGGAGGTGCACGGGCCTGCCACATCGACTCCTTGGTCCATCTCCCAGAGTTCACCAAGCACCTTCAACACTCCCCCCCTAAAATTGGGCTCAAAATAAACATTCAAATGGTGTTTTCTTTAACATTTTACTGTATATCTAACCATTTGCATTGTGCTTAATTAGCATCGGTAATTGGCTTTAAACGAGCATGAATGAGCTTCGTGTATATGAGTGCCAGTGCAAATGTGAGTCAGTTAGGTTCGCCTTTGTATCATAAATAATAACCTCCCTCTTGAGCGCTTTTCAAAGATGGGGCCCGTCGCGACGTTTCGGAGTAAATGGTCCTTCATCAGGCTATTGGACCCCATCTGGCCTTCTTGGCCTCCCCCCCTGGTTGCAGTTTAACGTCATGCCCAGGACGGTTAGGGTTAGGGTTAGGGTTAGGGTTAGGGTTAGGGTTAGGGTTAGGGTTAGGGTTAGGGTTAGGGTTAGGGTTAGGGTTAGGGTTAGGGTTAGGGTTAGGGTTAGGGTTAGGGTTAGGGTTAGGGTTAGAGGGTTAGGGTTAGGGTTAGGGTTAGGGTTAGAGGTTAGGGTTAGGGTTAGGGTTAGGGTTAGGGTTAGGGTTAGGGTTAGGGTTAGGGTTAGGGTTAGGGTTAGGGTTAGGGTTTAGGGTTAGGGTTAGGGTTAGGGTTAGGGTTAGGGTTAGGGTTAGGGTTAGGGTTAGGGTTAGGGTTAGGGTTAGGGTTAGGGTTAGGGTTAGGGTTAGGGTTAGGGTTAGGGTTAGGGTTAGGGTTAGGGTTAGGGTTAGGGTTAGGGGTTAGGGTTAGGGTTAGGGTTAGGGTTAGGGTTAGGGTTAGGGTTAGGGTTAGGGTTAGGGTTAGGGTTAGGGTTAGGGTTAGGGTTAGGGTTAGGGTT
>NW_027520807.1:47500-53904 GCF_051991255.1 Vanacampus margaritifer | reverse complement strand
TAAATGTGCTGAGGCAGGCCGCCCATAGTGCTCTTATCTCGGCCATGGCAAGCGAGAATCCCCCTGGGAAGTGGCACTCTGAAAATATTTCGAAAAGAGCAGACTTTGAAAATTTTTGAGAACCAGGATTTGGGGGGGGCCAAATGTGCTGAGGCAGGCCGCCCATAGTGCTCTTATCTCGGCCTTGGCAAGCGAGAATCCCCCTGGGAAGTGGCACTCTGAAAATATTTCGAAAAGAGCAGACTTTGAAAATTTTTGAGAACCAGGATTTGGGGGGGCCAAATGTACTGAGGCAGGCCGCCCATAGTGCTCTTATCTCGGCCTTGGCAAGCGAGAATCCCCCTGGGAAGTGGCACTCTGAAAATATTTCGAAAAAAAGCAGACTTTGAAAATTTTTGAGAACCAGGATTTGGGGGGGCCAAATGTGCTGAGGCAGGCCGCCCATAGTGCTCTTATCTCGGCCTTGGCAAGCGAGAATCCCCCTGGGAAGTGGCACTCTGAAAATATTTCGAAAAAAGCAGACTTTGAAAATTTTTGAGAACCAGGATTTGGGGGGGGCCAAATGTGCTGAGGCAGGCCGCCCATAGTGCTCTTATCTCGGCCCTTGGCAAGCGAGAATCCCCCTGGGAAGTGGCACTCTGAAAATATTTCGAAAAAAGTTGACTTTGAAAATTTTTGAGAACCAGGATTTGGGGGGGCCAAATGTGTTGAGGCAGGCCGCCCATAGTGCTCTTATCTCGGCCTTGGCAAGCGAGAATCCCCCTGGGAAGTGGCACTCTGAAAATATTTCGAAGAAAGTTGACTCTGAAAATTTTTCGTCTTAAAAAGCTCGCTCCTGATATTGTACCCCATACATTTTGAGGTTTGGGGGCAAACCTCTCGAATGGGGGGACGAGGTCCCCTATCTACAGCGCCCCTAATGGCGGCAGGTGGTACTGGCCCCCTGGTCACCCGGCCATTGAAAATGAATGGGCCCCATTCATTTCCTATGGCATTTTTCGACGCCTGGTCACCCGGCCATTGAAAATGAATGGGGCACTTCCAGGGGGGGCTCTGGCTCGCCCAGGCCGAAATAGGAGCACTATGGGCGGCCTGCCTGAGCAGATTTGCCCCCCCAAATCCTGGTTCTCAAAAATTTTCAAAGTCATCTTTTTTCGAATTATTTTCAGAGTGCCACTTCCAGGGGGGTGCTCTGGCGCGCCCAGGCCGAAATAGGAGCACTATGGGCGGCCTGCCTCAGCACATTTGCCCCCCCCAAATCCTGGTTCTCAAAAATTTTCAAAGTCATTTTTTTTTAATTATTTTCAGAGTGCCACTTCCAGGGGGGTGCTCTGGCGCGCCCAGGCCGAAATAGGAGCACTATGGGCGGCCTGCCTCAGCACATTTGCCCCCCCCAAATCCTGGTTCTCAAAAAATTTCAAAGTCATTTTTTTTTAATTATTTTCAGAGTGCCACTTCCAGGGGGGTGCTCTGGCGCGCCCAGGCCGAAATAGGAGCACTATGGGCGGCCTGCCTCAGCACATTTGCCCCCCCCAAATCCTGGTTCTCAAAAATTTTCAAAGTCATTTTTTTTTAATTATTTTCAGAGTGCCACTTCCAGGGGGGTGCTCTGGCGCGCCCAGGCCGAAATAGGAGCACTATGGGCGGCCTGCCTCAGCACATTTGCCCCCCCCAAATCCTGGTTCTCAAAAAATTTCAAAGTCATTTTTTTTTAATTATTTTCAGAGTGCCACTTCCAGGGGGGTGCTCTGGCGCGCCCAGGCCGAAATAGGAGCACTATGGGCGGCCTGCCTCAGCACATTTGCCCCCCCCCCCCCAAATCCTGGTTCTCCAAAAATTTCAAAGTCAACTTTTTTTGAAATATTTTCAGAGTGCCACCTCTGGAGCCTCTGCAGCGGGGGCTCTCGCCTGCCTGGTCACCCGTCATTCATTTCAATGGGGGGGGATATGGACGCCTGGTCACCCGGCATTCATTTCAATGGGGAGATTGGAGCCCTGGGCATCCGGCCTTCATTTCAATGGGGGATTTGGACGTCTGGTCACCCGCCATTCATTTCAATGGGGAGATTGGAGCCCTGGGCACCCGGCCTTCATTTCAATGGGGGATTTGGACGCCTGGTCACCCGCCATTCATTTCAATGGGGGGATTTGGACGCCTGGTCACCCGGCATTCATTTCAATGGGGAGATTGGAGCCCTGGGCATCCGGCCTTCATTTCAATGGGGGATTTGGACGTCTGGTCACCCGCCATTCATTTCAATGGGGAGATTGGAGCCCTGGGCATCCGGCCTTCATTTCAATGGGGGATTTGGACGTCTGGTCACCCGCCATTCATTTCAATGGGGAGATTGGAGCCCTGGGCACCCGGCCTTCATTTCAATGGGGGATTTGGACGCCTGGTCACCCGCCATTCATTTCAATGGGGGGATTTGGACGCCTGGTCACCCGGCCTTCATTTCAATGGGGGATTTGGACGCCTGGTCACCCGCCATTCATTTCAATGGGGAGATTGGAGCCCTGGTCACCCGGCCTTCATTTCAATGGGGGATTTGGACGCCTGGTCATCCGCCATTCATTTCACTGGGGAGATTGGAGCCCTGGGCACCCGGCCTTCATTTCAATGGGGGATTTGGACGCCTGGTCACCCGCCATTCATTTCAATGGGGAGATTGGAGCCCTGGGCACCCGGCCTTCATTTCAATGGGGGATTTGGACGCCTGGTCACCCGCCATTCATTTCACTGGGGAGATTGGAGCCCTGGGCACCCGGCCTTCATTTCAATGGGGGATTTGGACGCCTGGTCACCCGCCATTCATTTCACTGGGGAGATTGGAGCCCTGGGCACCCGGCCTTCATTTCAATGGGGGATTTGGACGCCTGGTCACCCGCCATTCATTTCACTGGGGAGATTGGAGCCCTGGGCACCCGGCCTTCATTTCAATGGGGGATTTGGACGCCTGGTCACCCGCCATTCATTTCAATGGGGAGATTGGAGCCCTGGGCACCCGGCCTTCATTTCAATGGGGGATTTGGACGCCTGGTCACCCGCCATTCATTTCACTGGGGAGATTGGAGCCCTGGGCACCCGGCCTTCATTTCAATGGGGGATTTGGACGCCTGGTCACCCGCCATTCATTTCAATGGGAAGATTGGAGCCCTGGTCAAGCCCTGAAGAGAGACGCTCTCCCCCTGGTCCATGGCGCTCTCCCCCTGGTCCATGGAGTCCCGCAAACGGCCAGCATCAAGCCCCGAAGACAGGCGCTCTCCCACTGGTCCGTGGAGCCCCGAAGACACGCGCCAACAGCCAGCATCAAGCCCCCAAAGAGAGGCGCTCTCCCCCTGGTCCTTGGAGCCCCGCCGACGGCCAGCGACAAGCCCCGAAGTGAGGCGCTCTCCTCCTTGTTCGGCACATGCACGCACACACACCCCTCCGCACGAGCCCCTGTGCGCCCGGCGCGCCCGCAGTTGGAAGAAGGGAAAGAGGGGGAAGAGCTGGAAGTGCTGGAAGTGCTGGAAGTGCTGGAAGTGCTGGAAGTGCTGAAAGTGCTGAAAGTGCTGAAAGTAAAGGGGAAAGCGGACAGCGGCCAGCGGACAGCGGCCAGCGGACAGCGGCCAGCGGACAGCGGCCAGCGGACAGCGGCGACAGGCCAAATGTGCTGAGGGCGGCCGCCTATAGTGCTCCTATTTCGGCTATGGCAGGCGCTCTCCCCCTGGTCCATGGCGCTTTCCCCCCGGTCCATGGAGCCCCGTCAACAGCCAGCAACAAGCCCCAAAGAGAGGCGCTCTCTCCCTGGTCCATGGAGCCCCGCCAACAGGCATCAAGCCCCGAAGAGAGGCACTCTCCCCCTGGTCCATGGCGCTCTCCCCCTGGTACATGGAGCCCCGCCAACAGCCAGCAACAAGCCCCGAAGAGAGGCGCTCTCCCCCTTGTCCATGGCGCTCCAGGATGGGGGGGCCAAATGTGCTGAGGGCGGCCGCCTATAGTGCTCTTATTTCGGCTATGGCAGGTGCTCTCCCCCTGGTCCATGGCGCTCTCCCCCTGGTCCATGGAGCCACGCCAACAGCCAGCAACAAGCCCCAAAGAGAGGCGCTCTCCCCCTGGTCCATGGAGCCCCGCCAACAGGCATCAAGCCCCGAAGAGAGGCGCTCTCCCCCTGGTCCATGGCGCTCCAGGATGGGGGGGCCAAATGTGCTGAGGGCGGCCGCCTATAGTGCTCTTATTTCGGCTATGGCAGGTGCTCTCCCCCTGGTCCATGGCGCTCTCCCCCTGGTCCATGGAGCCACGCCAACAGCCAGCAACAAGCCCCAAAGAGAGGCGCTCTCCCCCTGGTCCATGGAGCCCCGCCAACAGGCATCAAGCCCCGAAGAGAGGCGCTCTCCCCCTGGTCCATGGCGCTCCAGGATGGGGGGGCCAAATGTGCTGAGGGCGGCCGCCTATAGTGCTCTTATTTCGGCTATGGCAGGTGCTCTCCCCCCTGGTCCATGGCGCTCTCCCCCTGGTCCATGGAGCCACGCCAACAGCCAGCAACAAGCCCCAAAGAGAGGCGCTCTCCCCCTGGTCCATGGAGCCCCGCCAACAGGCATCAAGCCCCGAAGAGAGGCGCTCTCCTCCTGGTCCATGGCGCTCCAGGATGGGGGGGGCCAAATGTGCTGAGGGCGGCCGCCTATAGTGCTCTTATTTCGGCTATGGCAGGTGCTCTCCCCCTGGTCCATGGCGCTCTCCCCCTGGTCCATGGAGCCACGCCAACAGCCAGCAACAAGCCCCAAAGAGAGGCGCTCTCCCCCTGGTCCATGGAGCCCCGCCAACAGGCATCAAGCCCCGAAGAGAGGCGCTCTCCTCCTGGTCCATGGCGCTCCAGGATGGGGGGGGCCAAATGTGCTGAGGGCGGCCGCCTATAGTGCTCTTATTTCGGCTATGGCAGGTGCTCTCCCCCTGGTCCATGGCGCTCTCCCCCTGGTCCATGGAGCCACGCCAACAGCCAGCAACAAGCCCCAAAGAGAGGCGCTCTCCCCCTGGTCCATGGAGCCCCGCCAACAGGCATCAAGCCCCGAAGAGAGGCGCTCTCCTCCTGGTCCATGGCGCTCCAGGATGGGGGGGCCAAATGTGCTGAGGGCGGCCGCCCATAGTGCTCTTATTTCGGCTATGGCAGGCGAGAGCCCCCGCTGGAGGTGGCACTCTGAAAATATTTCGAAAAAAGTTGACTTTGAAAAAATTTGAGAACCAGGATTGGGGGGCCAAATGTGCTGAGGGCGGCCGCCTATAGTGCTCTTATTTCGGCTATGGCAGGTGCTCTCCCCCTGGTCCATGGCGCTCTCCCCCTGGTCCATGGAGCCCCGCCAACAGCCAGCAACAAGCCCCAAAGAGAGGCGCTCTCCCCCTGGTCCATGGAGCCCCGCCAATAGCCAGCAACAAGCCCCAAAGAGAGGCGCTCTCCCCCTGGTCCATGGAGCCCCGCCAACAGGCATCAAGCCCCGAAGAGAGGCGCTCTCCCCCTGGTCCATGGCGCTCTCCCCCTGGTCCATGGAGCCCCGCCAACAGCCAGCAACAAGCCCCAAAGAGAGGCGCTCTCCCCCTGGTCCATGGCGCTCCAGGATGGGGGGGCCAAATGTGCTCACTGAGGCCGCCCATGGCGCTCCTATTTCGGCTATGGCAGGCGAGAATCCCCCTGGGAAGTGGCACTCTGAAAATATTTTGAAAAAAGTTGACTTTGAAAATTTTTGAGAACCAGGATTTGGGGGGCCAAATGTGCTGAGGGCGGCCGCCTATAGTGCTCTTATTTCGGCTATGGCAGGTGCTCTCCCCCTGGTCCATGGCGCTCTCCCCCTGGTCCATGGAGCCCCGCCAACAGCCAGCAACAAGCCCCAAAGAGAGGCGCTCTCCCCCTGGTCCATGGAGCCCCGCCAATAGCCAGCAACAAGCCCCACAGAGAGGCGCTCTCCCCCTGGTCCATGGAGCCCCGCCAACAGGCATCAAGCCCCGAAGAGAGGCGCTCTCCCCCTGGTCCATGGCGCTCTCCCCCTGGTCCATGGAGCCCCGCCAACAGCCAGCAACAAGCCCCAAAGAGAGGCGCTCTCCCCCTGGTCCATGGCGCTCCAGGATGGGGGGGCCAAATGTGCTCACTGAGGCCGCCCATGGCGCTCCTATTTCGGCTATGGCAGGCGAGAATCCCCCCTGGGAAGTGGCACTCTGAAAATATTTTGAAAAAAGTTGACTTTGAAAATTTTTGAGAACCAGGATTTGGGGGGCCAAATCTGCTGAGGCAGGCCGCCCATAGCGCTCCTATTTCGGCTATGGCAGGCGCTCTCCCCCTGGTCAATTTCAACCCCTGGGCACCCGCCAGTCGATTTTGACCCCTGGGCACCCGCCATCCAATGTCAACCCCTGGGCACCCGCCAGTCGATTT
>NW_027520807.1:30000-35000 GCF_051991255.1 Vanacampus margaritifer | reverse complement strand
CTTTTTTTGAAATATTTTCAGAGTGCCACCTCTGGAGCCTCTGCAGCGGGGGCTCTCGCCTGCCTGGTCACCCGTCATTCATTTCAATGGGGGGGGATATGGACGCCTGGTCACCCGGCATTCATTTCAATGGGGAGATTGGAGCCCTGGGCATCCGGCCTTCATTTCAATGGGGGATTTGGACGTCTGGTCACCCGCCATTCATTTCAATGGGGAGATTGGAGCCCTGGGCACCCGGCCTTCATTTCAATGGGGGATTTGGACGCCTGGTCACCCGCCATTCATTTCAATGGGGGGATTTGGACGCCTGGTCACCCGGCATTCATTTCAATGGGGAGATTGGAGCCCTGGGCATCCGGCCTTCATTTCAATGGGGGATTTGGACGTCTGGTCACCCGCCATTCATTTCAATGGGGAGATTGGAGCCCTGGGCATCCGGCCTTCATTTCAATGGGGGATTTGGACGTCTGGTCACCCGCCATTCATTTCAATGGGGAGATTGGAGCCCTGGGCACCCGGCCTTCATTTCAATGGGGGATTTGGACGCCTGGTCACCCGCCATTCATTTCAATGGGGGGATTTGGACGCCTGGTCACCCGGCCTTCATTTCAATGGGGGATTTGGACGCCTGGTCACCCGCCATTCATTTCAATGGGGAGATTGGAGCCCTGGTCACCCGGCCTTCATTTCAATGGGGGATTTGGACGCCTGGTCATCCGCCATTCATTTCACTGGGGAGATTGGAGCCCTGGGCACCCGGCCTTCATTTCAATGGGGGATTTGGACGCCTGGTCACCCGCCATTCATTTCAATGGGGAGATTGGAGCCCTGGGCACCCGGCCTTCATTTCAATGGGGGATTTGGACGCCTGGTCACCCGCCATTCATTTCACTGGGGAGATTGGAGCCCTGGGCACCCGGCCTTCATTTCAATGGGGGATTTGGACGCCTGGTCACCCGCCATTCATTTCACTGGGGAGATTGGAGCCCTGGGCACCCGGCCTTCATTTCAATGGGGGATTTGGACGCCTGGTCACCCGCCATTCATTTCACTGGGGAGATTGGAGCCCTGGGCACCCGGCCTTCATTTCAATGGGGGATTTGGACGCCTGGTCACCCGCCATTCATTTCAATGGGGAGATTGGAGCCCTGGGCACCCGGCCTTCATTTCAATGGGGGATTTGGACGCCTGGTCACCCGCCATTCATTTCACTGGGGAGATTGGAGCCCTGGGCACCCGGCCTTCATTTCAATGGGGGATTTGGACGCCTGGTCACCCGCCATTCATTTCAATGGGAAGATTGGAGCCCTGGTCAAGCCCTGAAGAGAGACGCTCTCCCCCTGGTCCATGGCGCTCTCCCCCTGGTCCATGGAGTCCCGCAAACGGCCAGCATCAAGCCCCGAAGACAGGCGCTCTCCCACTGGTCCGTGGAGCCCCGAAGACACGCGCCAACAGCCAGCATCAAGCCCCCAAAGAGAGGCGCTCTCCCCCTGGTCCTTGGAGCCCCGCCGACGGCCAGCGACAAGCCCCGAAGTGAGGCGCTCTCCTCCTTGTTCGGCACATGCACGCACACACACCCCTCCGCACGAGCCCCTGTGCGCCCGGCGCGCCCGCAGTTGGAAGAAGGGAAAGAGGGGGAAGAGCTGGAAGTGCTGGAAGTGCTGGAAGTGCTGGAAGTGCTGGAAGTGCTGAAAGTGCTGAAAGTGCTGAAAGTAAAGGGGAAAGCGGACAGCGGCCAGCGGACAGCGGCCAGCGGACAGCGGCCAGCGGACAGCGGCCAGCGGACAGCGGCGACAGGCCAAATGTGCTGAGGGCGGCCGCCTATAGTGCTCCTATTTCGGCTATGGCAGGCGCTCTCCCCCTGGTCCATGGCGCTTTCCCCCCGGTCCATGGAGCCCCGTCAACAGCCAGCAACAAGCCCCAAAGAGAGGCGCTCTCTCCCTGGTCCATGGAGCCCCGCCAACAGGCATCAAGCCCCGAAGAGAGGCACTCTCCCCCTGGTCCATGGCGCTCTCCCCCTGGTACATGGAGCCCCGCCAACAGCCAGCAACAAGCCCCGAAGAGAGGCGCTCTCCCCCTTGTCCATGGCGCTCCAGGATGGGGGGGCCAAATGTGCTGAGGGCGGCCGCCTATAGTGCTCTTATTTCGGCTATGGCAGGTGCTCTCCCCCTGGTCCATGGCGCTCTCCCCCTGGTCCATGGAGCCACGCCAACAGCCAGCAACAAGCCCCAAAGAGAGGCGCTCTCCCCCTGGTCCATGGAGCCCCGCCAACAGGCATCAAGCCCCGAAGAGAGGCGCTCTCCCCCTGGTCCATGGCGCTCCAGGATGGGGGGGCCAAATGTGCTGAGGGCGGCCGCCTATAGTGCTCTTATTTCGGCTATGGCAGGTGCTCTCCCCCTGGTCCATGGCGCTCTCCCCCTGGTCCATGGAGCCACGCCAACAGCCAGCAACAAGCCCCAAAGAGAGGCGCTCTCCCCCTGGTCCATGGAGCCCCGCCAACAGGCATCAAGCCCCGAAGAGAGGCGCTCTCCCCCTGGTCCATGGCGCTCCAGGATGGGGGGGCCAAATGTGCTGAGGGCGGCCGCCTATAGTGCTCTTATTTCGGCTATGGCAGGTGCTCTCCCCCTGGTCCATGGCGCTCTCCCCCTGGTCCATGGAGCCACGCCAACAGCCAGCAACAAGCCCCAAAGAGAGGCGCTCTCCCCCTGGTCCATGGAGCCCCGCCAACAGGCATCAAGCCCCGAAGAGAGGCGCTCTCCTCCTGGTCCATGGCGCTCCAGGATGGGGGGGCCAAATGTGCTGAGGGCGGCCGCCTATAGTGCTCTTATTTCGGCTATGGCAGGTGCTCTCCCCCTGGTCCATGGCGCTCTCCCCCTGGTCCATGGAGCCACGCCAACAGCCAGCAACAAGCCCCAAAGAGAGGCGCTCTCCCCCTGGTCCATGGAGCCCCGCCAACAGGCATCAAGCCCCGAAGAGAGGCGCTCTCCTCCTGGTCCATGGCGCTCCAGGATGGGGGGGCCAAATGTGCTGAGGGCGGCCGCCTATAGTGCTCTTATTTCGGCTATGGCAGGTGCTCTCCCCCTGGTCCATGGCGCTCTCCCCCTGGTCCATGGAGCCACGCCAACAGCCAGCAACAAGCCCCAAAGAGAGGCGCTCTCCCCCTGGTCCATGGAGCCCCGCCAACAGGCATCAAGCCCCGAAGAGAGGCGCTCTCCTCCTGGTCCATGGCGCTCCAGGATGGGGGGGCCAAATGTGCTGAGGGCGGCCGCCCATAGTGCTCTTATTTCGGCTATGGCAGGCGAGAGCCCCCGCTGGAGGTGGCACTCTGAAAATATTTCGAAAAAAGTTGACTTTGAAAAAATTTGAGAACCAGGATTGGGGGGCCAAATGTGCTGAGGGCGGCCGCCTATAGTGCTCTTATTTCGGCTATGGCAGGTGCTCTCCCCCTGGTCCATGGCGCTCTCCCCCTGGTCCATGGAGCCCCGCCAACAGCCAGCAACAAGCCCCAAAGAGAGGCGCTCTCCCCCTGGTCCATGGAGCCCCGCCAATAGCCAGCAACAAGCCCCAAAGAGAGGCGCTCTCCCCCTGGTCCATGGAGCCCCGCCAACAGGCATCAAGCCCCGAAGAGAGGCGCTCTCCCCCTGGTCCATGGCGCTCTCCCCCTGGTCCATGGAGCCCCGCCAACAGCCAGCAACAAGCCCCAAAGAGAGGCGCTCTCCCCCTGGTCCATGGCGCTCCAGGATGGGGGGGCCAAATGTGCTCACTGAGGCCGCCCATGGCGCTCCTATTTCGGCTATGGCAGGCGAGAATCCCCCTGGGAAGTGGCACTCTGAAAATATTTTGAAAAAAGTTGACTTTGAAAATTTTTGAGAACCAGGATTTGGGGGGCCAAATGTGCTGAGGGCGGCCGCCTATAGTGCTCTTATTTCGGCTATGGCAGGTGCTCTCCCCCTGGTCCATGGCGCTCTCCCCCTGGTCCATGGAGCCCCGCCAACAGCCAGCAACAAGCCCCAAAGAGAGGCGCTCTCCCCCTGGTCCATGGAGCCCCGCCAATAGCCAGCAACAAGCCCCACAGAGAGGCGCTCTCCCCCTGGTCCATGGAGCCCCGCCAACAGGCATCAAGCCCCGAAGAGAGGCGCTCTCCCCCTGGTCCATGGCGCTCTCCCCCTGGTCCATGGAGCCCCGCCAACAGCCAGCAACAAGCCCCAAAGAGAGGCGCTCTCCCCCTGGTCCATGGCGCTCCAGGATGGGGGGGCCAAATGTGCTCACTGAGGCCGCCCATGGCGCTCCTATTTCGGCTATGGCAGGCGAGAATCCCCCTGGGAAGTGGCACTCTGAAAATATTTTGAAAAAAGTTGACTTTGAAAATTTTTGAGAACCAGGATTTGGGGGGCCAAATCTGCTGAGGCAGGCCGCCCATAGCGCTCCTATTTCGGCTATGGCAGGCGCTCTCCCCCTGGTCAATTTCAACCCCTGGGCACCCGCCAGTCGATTTTGACCCCTGGGCACCCGCCATCCAATGTCAACCCCTGGGCACCCGCCAGTCGATTTCGACCCCTGGGCACCCGCCATCCAATGTCAACCCCTGGGCACCCGCCAGTCGATTTCGACCCCTGGGCACCCGCCATCCAATGTCAACCCCTGGGCACCCGCCAGTCGATTTTGACCCCTGGGCACCCGCCATCCAATGTCAACCCCTGGGCACCCGCCATCCAATGTCAACCCCTGGGCACCCGCCAGTCGATTTCGACCCCTGGGCACCCGCCATCCAATGTCAACCCCTGGGCACCCGCCAGTCGATTTCGACCCCTGGGCACCCGCCATCCAATGTCAACCCCTGGGCACCCGCCAGTCGATTTCGACCCCTGGGCACCCGCCATCCAATGTCAACCCCTGGGCACCCGCCAGTCGATTTCGACCCCTGGGCACCCGCCATCCAATGTCAACCCCTGGGCACCCGCCAGTCGATTTCGACCCCTGGGCACCCGCCATCCAATGTC
>NW_027520807.1:12500-20000 GCF_051991255.1 Vanacampus margaritifer | reverse complement strand
CGCTTCCGATCGGGCGCGCCGGGGCGTGCGGGCGCTGGCCATCGGGCCGACGTTCGCGTGTCGCCGGGGCGCTGGAAGGCGACCCGCGAGCCGGAGGAGCCGCCCGCCCGAACACCGGCGCGAGGCCGGCCGGCGGGGGCCCTCCGAAGGCGGGTCTTGCATGCGGCTCGTAACGTGGGAGAAGGTGGGTGGGCGCATTTTGGGGGGGGGGTTAAATGTGCTGAGGCAGGCCGCCCATAGTGCTCTTATCTCGGCCATGGCAAGCGAGAATCCCCCTGGGAAGTGGCACTCTGAAAATATTTCGAAAAGAGCAGACTTTGAAAATTTTTGAGAACCAGGATTTGGGGGGGGCCAAATGTGCTGAGGCAGGCCGCCCATAGTGCTCTTATCTCGGCCTTGGCAAGCGAGAATCCCCCTGGGAAGTGGCACTCTGAAAATATTTCGAAAAGAGCAGACTTTGAAAATTTTTGAGAACCAGGATTTGGGGGGGCCAAATGTGCTGAGGCAGGCCGCCCATAGTGCTCTTATCTCGGCCTTGGCAAGCGAGAATCCCCCTGGGAAGTGGCACTCTGAAAATATTTCGAAAAGAGCAGACTTTGAAAATTTTTGAGAACCAGGATTTGGGGGGGCCAAATGTGCTGAGGCAGGCCGCCCATAGTGCTCTTATCTCGGCCTTGGCAAGCGAGAATCCCCCTGGGAAGTGGCACTCTGAAAATATTTCGAAAAAAGTTGACTTTGAAAATTTTTGAGAACCAGGATTTGGGGGGGCCAAATGTGCTGAGGCAGGCCGCCCATAGTGCTCTTATCTCGGCCTTGGCAAGCGAGAATCCCCCTGGGAAGTGGCACTCTGAAAATATTTCGAAAAAAGTTGACTTTGAAAATTTTTGAGAACCAGGATTTGGGGGGGCCAAATGTGTTGAGGCAGGCCGCCCATAGTGCTCTTATCTCGGCCTTGGCAAGCGAGAATCCCCCTGGGAAGTGGCACTCTGAAAATATTTCGAAGAAAGTTGACTCTGAAAATTTTTCGTCTTAAAAAGCTCGCTCCTGATATTGTACCCCATACATTTTGAGGTTTGGGGGCAAACCTCTCGAATGGGGGGACGAGGTCCCCTATCTACAGCGCCCCTAATGGCGGCAGGTGGTACTGGCCCCCTGGTCACCCGGCCATTGAAAATGAATGGGCCCCATTCATTTCCTATGGCATTTTTCGACGCCTGGTCACCCGGCCATTGAAAATGAATGGGGCACTTCCAGGGGGGGCTCTGGCTCGCCCAGGCCGAAATAGGAGCACTATGGGCGGCCTGCCTGAGCAGATTTGCCCCCCCAAATCCTGGTTCTCAAAAATTTTCAAAGTCATCTTTTTTCGAATTATTTTCAGAGTGCCACTTCCAGGGGGGTGCTCTGGCGCGCCCAGGCCGAAATAGGAGCACTATGGGCGGCCTGCCTCAGCACATTTGCCCCCCCCAAATCCTGGTTCTCAAAAATTTTCAAAGTCATTTTTTTTTAATTATTTTCAGAGTGCCACTTCCAGGGGGGTGCTCTGGCGCGCCCAGGCCGAAATAGGAGCACTATGGGCGGCCTGCCTCAGCACATTTGCCCCCCCCAAATCCTGGTTCTCAAAAATTTTCAAAGTCATTTTTTTTTAATTATTTTCAGAGTGCCACTTCCAGGGGGGTGCTCTGGCGCGCCCAGGCCGAAATAGGAGCACTATGGGCGGCCTGCCTCAGCACATTTGCCCCCCCCAAATCCTGGTTCTCAAAAATTTTCAAAGTCATTTTTTTTTAATTATTTTCAGAGTGCCACTTCCAGGGGGGTGCTCTGGCGCGCCCAGGCCGAAATAGGAGCACTATGGGCGGCCTGCCTCAGCACATTTGCCCCCCCCAAATCCTGGTTCTCCAAAAATTTCAAAGTCAACTTTTTTTGAAATATTTTCAGAGTGCCACCTCTGGAGCCTCTGCAGCGGGGGCTCTCGCCTGCCTGGTCACCCGTCATTCATTTCAATGGGGGGGGGATATGGACGCCTGGTCACCCGGCATTCATTTCAATGGGGAGATTGGAGCCCTGGGCATCCGGCCTTCATTTCAATGGGGGATTTGGACGTCTGGTCACCCGCCATTCATTTCAATGGGGAGATTGGAGCCCTGGGCACCCGGCCTTCATTTCAATGGGGGATTTGGACGCCTGGTCACCCGCCATTCATTTCAATGGGGGGATTTGGACGCCTGGTCACCCGGCATTCATTTCAATGGGGAGATTGGAGCCCTGGGCATCCGGCCTTCATTTCAATGGGGGATTTGGACGTCTGGTCACCCGCCATTCATTTCAATGGGGAGATTGGAGCCCTGGGCACCCGGCCTTCATTTCAATGGGGGATTTGGACGCCCGGTCACCCGCCATTCATTTCAATGGGGAGATTGGAGCCCTGGGCACCCGGCCTTCATTTCAATGGGGGATTTGGACGCCCGGTCACCCGCCATTCATTTCAATGGGGAGATTGGAGCCCTGGGCACCCGGCCTTCATTTCAATGGGGGATTTGGACGCCTGGTCACCCGCCATTCATTTCAATGGGAAGATTGGAGCCCTGGTCAATCCCTGAAGAGAGACGCTCTCCCCCTGGTCCATGGCGCTCTCCCCCTGGTCCATGGAGTCCCGCAAACGGCCAGCATCAAGCCCCGAAGACAGGCGCTCTCCCACTGGTCCGTGGAGCCCCGAAGACACGCGCCAACAGCCAGCATCAAGCCCCCAAAGAGAGGCGCTCTCCCCCTGGTCCTTGGAGCCCCGCCGACGGCCAGCGACAAGCCCCGAAGTGAGGCGCTCTCCTCCTTGTTCGGCACATGCACGCACACACACCCCTCCGCACGAGCCCCTGTGCGCCCGGCGCGCCCGCAGTTGGAAGAAGGGAAAGAGGGGGAAGAGCTGGAAGTGCTGGAAGTGCTGGAAGTGCTGGAAGTGCTGAAAGTGCTGAAAGTGCTGAAAGTGCTGAAAGTAAAGGGGAAAGCGGACAGCGGCCAGCGGACAGCGGCCAGCGGACAGCGGCCAGCGGACAGCGGCGACAGGCCAAATGTGCTGAGGGCGGCCGCCTATAGTGCTCCTATTTCGGCTATGGCAGGCGCTCTCCCCCTGGTCCATGGCGCTTTCCCCCTGGTCCATGGAGCCCCGCCAACAGCCAGCAACAAGCCCCAAAGAGAGGCGCTCTCTCCCTGGTCCATGGAGCCCCGCCAACAGGCATCAAGCCCCGAAGAGAGGCACTCTCCCCCTGGTCCATGGCGCTCTCCCCCTGGTACATGGAGCCCCGCCAACAGCCAGCAACAAGCCCCGAAGAGAGGCGCTCTCCCCCTTGTCCATGGCGCTCCAGGATGGGGGGGCCAAATGTGCTGAGGGCGGCCGCCTATAGTGCTCTTATTTCGGCTATGGCAGGTGCTCTCCCCCTGGTCCATGGCGCTCTCCCCCTGGTCCATGGAGCCACGCCAACAGCCAGCAACAAGCCCCAAAGAGAGGCGCTCTCCCCCTGGTCCATGGAGCCCCGCCAACAGGCATCAAGCCCCGAAGAGAGGCGCTCTCCCCCTTGTCCATGGCGCTCCAGGATGGGGGGGCCAAATGTGCTGAGGGCGGCCGCCTATAGTGCTCTTATTTCGGCTATGGCAGGTGCTCTCCCCCTGGTCCATGGCGCTCTCCCCCTGGTCCATGGAGCCACGCCAACAGCCAGCAACAAGCCCCAAAGAGAGGCGCTCTCCCCCTGGTCCATGGAGCCCCGCCAACAGGCATCAAGCCCCGAAGAGAGGCGCTCTCCCCTTGGTCCATGGCGCTCCAGGATGGGGGGGCCAAATGTGCTGAGGGCGGCCGCCTATAGTGCTCTTATTTCGGCTATGGCAGGTGCTCTCCCCCTGGTCCATGGCGCTCTCCCCCTGGTCCATGGAGCCACGCCAACAGCCAGCAACAAGCCCCAAAGAGAGGCGCTCTCCCCCTGGTCCATGGAGCCCCGCCAACAGGCATCAAGCCCCGAAGAGAGGCGCTCTCCCCCTGGTCCATGGCGCTCCAGGATGGGGGGGCCAAATGTGCTGAGGGCGGCCGCCTATAGTGCTCTTATTTCGGCTATGGCAGGTGCTCTCCCCCTGGTCCATGGCGCTCTCCCCCTGGTCCATGGAGCCACGCCAACAGCCAGCAACAAGCCCCAAAGAGAGGCGCTCTCCCCCTGGTCCATGGAGCCCCGCCAACAGGCATCAAGCCCCGAAGAGAGGCGCTCTCCCCTTGGTCCATTGCGCTCCAGGATGGGGGGGCCAAATGTGCTGAGGGCGGCCGCCTATAGTGCTCTTATTTCGGCTATGGCAGGTGCTCTCCCCCTGGTCCATGGCGCTCTCCCCCTGGTCCATGGAGCCACGCCAACAGCCAGCAACAAGCCCCAAAGAGAGGCGCTCTCCCCCTGGTCCATGGAGCCCCGCCAACAGGCATCAAGCCCCGAAGAGAGGCGCTCTCCTCCTGGTCCATGGCGCTCCAGGATGGGGGGGCCAAATGTGCTGAGGGCGGCCGCCTATAGTGCTCTTATTTCGGCTATGGCAGGTGCTCTCCCCCTGGTCCATGGCGCTCTCCCCCTGGTCCATGGAGCCACGCCAACAGCCAGCAACAAGCCCCAAAGAGAGGCGCTCTCCCCCTGGTCCATGGAGCCCCGCCAACAGGCATCAAGCCCCGAAGAGAGGCGCTCTCCTCCTGGTCCATGGCGCTCCAGGATGGGGGGGCCAAATGTGCTGAGGGCGGCCGCCCATAGTGCTCTTATTTCGGCTATGGCAGGCGAGAGCCCCCGCTGGAGGTGGCACTCTGAAAATATTTCGAAAAAAGTTGACTTTGAAAAAATTTGAGAACCAGGATTGGGGGGCCAAATGTGCTGAGGGCGGCCGCCTATAGTGCTCTTATTTCGGCTATGGCAGGTGCTCTCCCCCTGGTCCATGGCGCTCTCCCCCTGGTCCATGGAGCCCCGCCAACAGCCAGCAACAAGCCCCAAAGAGAGGCGCTCTCCCCCTGGTCCATGGAGCCCCGCCAATAGCCAGCAACAAGCCCCAAAGAGAGGCGCTCTCCCCCTGGTCCATGGAGCCCCGCCAACAGGCATCAAGCCCCGAAGAGAGGCGCTCTCCCCCTGGTCCATGGCGCTCTCCCCCTGGTCCATGGAGCCCCGCCAACAGCCAGCAACAAGCCCCAAAGAGAGGCGCTCTCCCCCTGGTCCATGGCGCTCCAGGATGGGGGGGCCAAATGTGCTCACTGAGGCCGCCCATGGCGCTCCTATTTCGGCTATGGCAGGCGAGAATCCCCCTGGGAAGTGGCACTCTGAAAATATTTTGAAAAAAGTTGACTTTGAAAATTTTTGAGAACCAGGATTTGGGGGGCCAAATGTGCTGAGGGCGGCCGCCTATAGTGCTCTTATTTCGGCTATGGCAGGTGCTCTCCCCCTGGTCCATGGCGCTCTCCCCCTGGTCCATGGAGCCCCGCCAACAGCCAGCAACAAGCCCCAAAGAGAGGCGCTCTCCCCCTGGTCCATGGAGCCCCGCCAATAGCCAGCAACAAGCCCCACAGAGAGGCGCTCTCCCCCTGGTCCATGGAGCCCCGCCAACAGGCATCAAGCCCCGAAGAGAGGCGCTCTCCCCCTGGTCCATGGCGCTCTCCCCCTGGTCCATGGAGCCCCGCCAACAGCCAGCAACAAGCCCCAAAGAGAGGCGCTCTCCCCCTGGTCCATGGCGCTCCAGGATGGGGGGGCCAAATGTGCTCACTGAGGCCGCCCATGGCGCTCCTATTTTGGCTATGGCAGGCGAGAATCCCCCTGGGAAGTGGCACTCTGAAAATATTTTGAAAAAAGTTGACTTTGAAAATTTTTGAGAACCAGGATTTGGGGGGCCAAATGTGCTGAGGCAGGCCGCCCATGGCGCTCCTATTTCGGCTATGGCAGGCGAGAATCCCCCTGGGAAGTGGCACTCTGAAAATATTTTGAAAAAAGTTGACTTTGAAAATTTTTGAGAACCAGGATTTGGGGGGCCAAATCTGCTGAGGCAGGCCGCCCATAGCGCTCCTATTTCGGCTATGGCAGGCGCTCTCCCCCTGGTCAATTTCAACCCCTGGGCACCCGCCAGTCGATTTCGACCCCTGGGCACCCGCCATCCAATGTCAACCCCTGGGCACCCGCCAGTCGATTTCGACCCCTGGGCACCCGCCATCCAATGTCAACCCCTGGGCACCCGCCAGTCGATTTTGACCCCTGGGCACCCGCCATCCAATGTCAACCCCTGGGCACCCGCCATCCAATGTCAACCCCTGGGCACCCGCCAGTCGATTTCGACCCCTGGGCACCCGCCATCCAATGTCAACCCCTGGGCACCCGCCAGTCGATTTCGACCCCTGGGCACCCGCCATCCAATGTCAACCCCTGGGCACCCGCCAGTCGATTTCGACCCCTGGGCACCCGCCATCCAATGTCAACCCCTGGGCACCCGCCAGTCGATTTCGACCCCTGGGCACCCGCCATCCAATGTCAACCCCTGGGCACCCGCCAGTCGATTTCGACCCCTGGGCACCCGCCATCCAATGTCAACCCCTGGGCACCCGCCAGTCGATTTCGACCCCTGGGCACCCGCCATCCAATGTCAACCCCTGGGCACCCGCCAGTCGATTTCGACCCCTGGGCACCCGCCATCCAATGTCAACCCCTGGGCACCCGCCAGTCGCCCCTGGTCACCCGCCATCATGGAGCCCCGCCAACAACCAGCAACAAGCCCCGAACACAGGCCCCAACAGCCAGCAACAAGCCCCGAACACAGGCACCAACGACCAGCAACAAGCCCCGAACACAGGCACCAACGACCAGCAACAAGCCCCGAACACAGGCACCAACGACCAGCAACAAGCCCCGAACACAGGCACCAACGACCAGCAACAAGCCCCGAACACAGGCACCAACGACCAGCAACAAGCCCCGAACACAGGCACCAACGACCAGCAACAAGCCCCGAACACAGGCACCAACGACCAGCAACAAGCCCCGAACACAGGCACCAACGACCAGCAACAAGCCCCGAACACAGGCACCAACGACCAGCAACAAGCCCCGAACACAGGCACCAACGACCAGCAACAAGCCCCGAACACAGGCACCAACGACCAGCAACAAGCCCCGAACACAGGCACCAACGACCAGCAACAAGCCCCGAACACAGGCACCAACGGCCAGCAACAAGCCCCGAACACAGGCCCCAACGGCCAGCAACAAGCCCCGAACACAGGCACCAACGACCAGCAACAAGCCCCGAACACAGGCACCAACGGCCAGCAACAAGCCCCGAACACAGGCCCCAACGGCCAGCAACAAGCCCCGAACACAGGCACCAACGACCAGCAACAAGCCCCGAACACAGGCACCAACGACCAGCAACAAGCCCCGAACACAGGCACCAACGACCAGCAACAAGCCCCGAACACAGGCACCAACGACCAGCAACAAGCCCCGAACACAGGCACCAACG
>NW_027520807.1:0-2500 GCF_051991255.1 Vanacampus margaritifer | reverse complement strand
TTCATTTCCTATGGCATTTTTCGACGCCTGGTCACCCGGCCATTGAAAATGAATGGGGCACTTCCAGGGGGGGCTCTGGCTCGCCCAGGCCGAAATAGGAGCACTATGGGCGGCCTGCCTGAGCAGATTTGCCCCCCCAAATCCTGGTTCTCAAAAATTTTCAAAGTCATCTTTTTTCGAATTATTTTCAGAGTGCCACTTCCAGGGGGGTGCTCTGGCGCGCCCAGGCCGAAATAGGAGCACTATGGGCGGCCTGCCTCAGCACATTTGCCCCCCCCAAATCCTGGTTCTCAAAAATTTTCAAAGTCATTTTTTTTTAATTATTTTCAGAGTGCCACTTCCAGGGGGGTGCTCTGGCGCGCCCAGGCCGAAATAGGAGCACTATGGGCGGCCTGCCTCAGCACATTTGCCCCCCCCAAATCCTGGTTCTCCAAAAATTTCAAAGTCAACTTTTTTTGAAATATTTTCAGAGTGCCACCTCTGGAGCCTCTGCAGCGGGGGCTCTCGCCTGCCTGGTCACCCGTCATTCATTTCAATGGGGGGGGGGGGATATGGACGCCTGGTCACCCGGCATTCATTTCAATGGGGAGATTGGAGCCCTGGGCATCCGGCCTTCATTTCAATGGGGGATTTGGACGTCTGGTCACCCGCCATTCATTTCAATGGGGAGATTGGAGCCCTGGGCACCCGGCCTTCATTTCAATGGGGGATTTGGACGCCTGGTCACCCGCCATTCATTTCAATGGGGGGATTTGGACGCCTGGTCACCCGGCATTCATTTCAATGGGGAGATTGGAGCCCTGGGCATCCGGCCTTCATTTCAATGGGGGATTTGGACGTCTGGTCACCCGCCATTCATTTCAATGGGGAGATTGGAGCCCTGGGCACCCGGCCTTCATTTCAATGGGGGATTTGGACGCCTGGTCACCCGGCCTTCATTTCAATGGGGGATTTGGACGCCTGGTCACCCGCCATTCATTTCAATGGGGAGATTGGAGCCCTGGGCACCCGGCCTTCATTTCAATGGGGGATTTGGACGCCTGGTCACCCGGCCTTCATTTCAATGGGGGATTTGGACGCCTGGTCACCCGCCATTCATTTCAATGGGGAGATTGGAGCCCTGGGCACCCGGCCTTCATTTCAATGGGGGATTTGGACGCCTGGTCACCCGCCATTCATTTCAATGGGGAGATTGGAGCCCTGGGCACCCGGCCTTCATTTCAATGGGGGATTTGGACGCCTGGTCACCCGCCATTCATTTCACTGGGGAGATTGGAGCCCTGGGCACCCGGCCTTCATTTCAATGGGGGATTTGGACGCCTGGTCACCCGCCATTCATTTCACTGGGGAGATTGGAGCCCTGGGCACCCGGCCTTCATTTCAATGGGGGATTTGGACGCCTGGTCACCCGCCATTCATTTCAATGGGGAGATTGGAGCCCTGGGCACCCGGCCTTCATTTCAATGGGGGATTTGGACGCCTGGTCACCCGCCATTCATTTCACTGGGGAGATTGGAGCCCTGGGCACCCGGCCTTCATTTCAATGGGGGATTTGGACGCCCGGTCACCCGCCATTCATTTCAATGGGGAGATTGGAGCCCTGGGCATCCGGCCTTCATTTCAATGGGGGATTTGGACGCCTGGTCACCCGCCATTCATTTCAATGGGAAGATTGGAGCCCTGGTCAATCCCTGAAGAGAGACGCTCTCCCCCTGGTCCATGGCGCTCTCCCCCTGGTCCATGGAGTCCCGCAAACGGCCAGCATCAAGCCCCGAAGACAGGCGCTCTCCCACTGGTCCGTGGAGCCCCGAAGACACGCGCCAACAGCCAGCATCAAGCCCCCAAAGAGAGGCGCTCTCCCCCTGGTCCTTGGAGCCCCGCCGACGGCCAGCGACAAGCCCCGAAGTGAGGCGCTCTCCTCCTTGTTCGGCACATGCACGCACACACACCCCTCCGCACGAGCCCCTGTGCGCCCGGCGCGCCCGCAGTTGGAAGAAGGGAAAGAGGGGGAAGAGCTGGAAGTGCTGGAAGTGCTGGAAGTGCTGGAAGTGCTGAAAGTGCTGAAAGTGCTGAAAGTGCTGAAAGTAAAGGGGAAAGCGGACAGCGGCCAGCGGACAGCGGCCAGCGGACAGCGGCCAGCGGACAGCGGCGACAGGCCAAATGTGCTGAGGGCGGCCGCCTATAGTGCTCCTATTTCGGCTATGGCAGGCGCTCTCCCCCTGGTCCATGGCGCTTTCCCCCTGGTCCATGGAGCCCCGCCAACAGCCAGCAACAAGCCCCAAAGAGAGGCGCTCTCTCCCTGGTCCATGGAGCCCCGCCAACAGGCATCAAGCCCCGAAGAGAGGCACTCTCCCCCTGGTCCATGGCGCTCTCCCCCTGGTACATGGAGCCCCGCCAACAGCCAGCAACAAGCCCCGAAGAGAGGCGCTCTCCCCCTTGTCCATGGCGCTCCAGGATGGGGGGGCCAAATGTGCTGAGGGCGGCCGCCTATAGTGCTCTT
>NW_027520806.1:0-54279 GCF_051991255.1 Vanacampus margaritifer | reverse complement strand
AAATGAATGCGCGGGCTACCAGTGTCAAAGTCCCCCAATGAACCTGGGAAGGAAAGAGCTGTCAGGATGCTGAGCGGTCCTAAGTCGCTGCGCTCGGGTCGCAGTCCCCACTGGAGGCGCGGGGTTTGAATCCCAGAGATTCCCCCATAGGAATGAATGGTCGAAATGCCCAATTGAAATGAATGGCGGGCTACCAGGTGTCAAAGTCCCCAATGAACCTGGAAGGAAGAGCTGTCAGGATGGCTGAGCGGTCTAAGTCGCTGCGCTCGGGTCGCAGTCCCCACTGGAGGCGCGGGTTCGAATCCCAGAGATTCCCCCATAGGAATGAATGGTCGAAATGCCCATTGAAATGAATGGCGGCGTACCAGGTGTCAAAGTCCCCCAATGAACCTGGAGAGGAAAGAGCTGTCAGGATGGCTGAGCGGTCTAAGTCGCTGCGCTCGGGTCGCAGTCCCCACTGGAGGTCGCGGTTCGAATCCCAGAGATTCCCCCATAGGAATGAATGGTCGAAAAAGCCCAATTGAAATGAATGGCGGGCTACCAGGTGTCAAAGTCCCCCAATGAACCTGGGAAGGAAAGAGCTGTCAGGATGGCTGAGCGGTCTAAGTCGCTGCGCTCGGTCGCAGTCCCCACTGGAGGCGCGGGTTTCGAATCCCAGAGATTCCCCCATAGGAATGAATGGTCGAAATGCCCAATTGAAATGAATGGCGGGCTACCAGGTGTCAAAGTCCCCCATTGAACCTGGGAAGGAAAGAGCTGTCAGGATGGCTGAGCGGTCTAAGTCGCTGCGCTCGGGTCGCAGTCCCCACTGGAGGCGTGGGTTCGAATCCCAGAGATTCCCCCCATTAGGAATGAATGGTCGAAATGCCCAATTGAAATGAATGGCGGGCTACCAGGTGTCAAAGTCCCCCCATTGAACCTTGGGAAGGAAAGAGCTGTCAGGATGGCTGAGCGGTCTAAGTCGCTGCGCTCGGGTCGCAGTCCCCACTGGAGGCGAGGGTTCGAATCCCAGAGATTCCCCCATAGGAATGAATGGTCGAAATGCCCATTGAAATGAATGGAGGGCTACCAGGTGTCAAAGTCCCCCAATGAACCTGGGAAGGAAAGAGCTGTCAGGATGGCCTGAGCGGTCTAAGTCGCTGCGCTCGGGTCGCAGCTCCCCACTGGAGGCGCGGGTTCGAATCCCAGAGATTCCCCCATAGGAATGAATGGTCGAAATGCCCAATTGAAATGAATGGCGGGCTACCAGGTGTCAAAGTCCCCCAATGAACCTGGGAAGGAAAGAGCTGTCAGGATGGCTGAGCGGTCTAAGTCGCTGCGCTCGGGTCGCAGTCCCCCACTGGAGGCGCGGGTTCGAATCCCAGAGATTCCCCCATAGGAATGAATGGTCGAAATGCCCAATTGAAATGAATGGCGGGCTACCAGGTGTCAAAGTCCCCCAATGAACCTGGGAAGGAAAGAGCTGTCAGGATGGCCGAGCGGTCTAAGTCGCTGCGCTCGGGTCGCAGTCCCCCACTGGAGGCGCGGGTTCGAATCCCAGAGATTCCCCCATAGGAATGAATGGTCGAAATGCCCAATTGAAATGAATGGCGGGCTACCAGGTGTCAAAGTCCCCCAATGAAACCTGGGAAGGAAAGAGCTGTCAGGATGGCTGAGCGGTCTAAGTCGCTGCGCTCGGGTCGCAGTCCCCACTGGAGGCGCGGGGTTCGAATCCCAGAGATTCCCCCATAGGAATGAATGGTCGAAATGCCCAATTGAAATGAATGGCGGGATACCAGGTGTCAAAGTCCACCATTGAACCTGGGAAGGAAAGAGCTGTCAGGATGGCCGAGCGGTCTAAGTCGCTGCGCTCGGGTCGCAGTCCCCACTGGAGGCGCGGGTTCGAATCCCAGAGATTCCCCCATAGGAATGAATGGTCGAAATGCCCAATTGAAATGAATGGCGGGCTACCAGGTGTCAAAGTCCCCCATTGAACCTGGGAAGGAAGAGCTGTCAGGGATGGCTGAGCGGTCTAAGTCGCTGCGCTCGGGTCGCAGTCCCCACTGGAGGCAGGGGGTTCGAATCCCAGAGATTCCCCCATAGGAATGAATGGTCGAAATGCCCAATTGAAATGAATGGCGGGCTACCAGGTGTCAAAGTCCCCCAATGAACCTGGGAAGGAAAGAGCTGTCAGGATGGCCGAGCGGTCTAAGTCGCTGCGCTCGGGTCGCAGTCCCCACTGGAGGCGCGGGTTCGAATCCCAGAGATTCCCCCATAGGAATGAATGGTCGAAATGCCCAATTGAAATGAATGGCGGGCTACCAGGTGTCCAAAGTCCCCCATTTGAACCTGGGAAGGAAAGAGCTGTCAGGATGGCTGAGCGGTCTAAGTCGCTGCGCTCGGGTCGCAGTCCCCCACTGGAGGCGCGGGTTCGAATCCCAGAGATTCCCCCATAGGAATGAATGGTCGAAATGCCCAATTGAAATGAATGGCGGGCTACCAGGTGTCAAAGTCCCCCAATGAACCTGGGAAGGAAAGAGCTGTCAGGATGGCTGAGCGGTCTAAGTCGCTGCGCTCGGGTCGCAGTCCCCACTGGAGGTTCGGGTTCGAATCCCAGAGATTCCCCCATAGGAATGAATGGTCGAAAAGCCCAATTGAAATGAATGGCGGGCTACCAGGTGTCAAAGTCCCCCAATGAACCTGGGAAGGAAAGAGCTGTCAGGATGGCTGAGCGGTCTAAGTCGCTGCGCTCGGGTCGCAGTCCCCACTGGAGGCGCGGGTTTGAATCCCAGAGATTCCCCCATAGGAATGAATGGTCGAAATGCCCAATTGAAATGAATGGCGGGCTACCAGGTGTCAAAGTCCCCCATTGAACCTGGGAAGGAAAGAGCTGTCAGGATGGCTGAGCGGTCTAAGTCGCTGCGCTCGGGTCGCAGTCCCCACTGGAGGCGCGGGTTCGAATCCCAGAGATTCCCCCATAGGAATGAATGGTCGAAATGCCCAATTGAAATGAATGGCGGGCTACCAGGTGTCAAAGTCCCCCAATGAACCTGGGAAGGAAAAAGCTGTCAGGATGGCTGAGCGGTCTAAGTCGCTGCGCTCGGGTCGCAGTCCCCACTGGAGGCGCGGGTTCGAATCCCGAGATTCCCCCATAGGAATGAATGGTCGAAATGCCCAATTGAAATGAATGGCGGGATACCAGGTGTCAAAGTCCACCATTGAACCTGGGAAGGAAAGAGCTGTCAGGATGGCTGAGCGGTCTAAGTCGCTGCGCTCGGGTCGCAGTCCCCACTGGAGGCGCGGGTTCGAATCCCAGAGATTCCCCCATAGGAATGAATGGTCGAAATGCCCAATTGAAATGAATGGCGGGCTACCAGGTGTCAAAGTCCCCCATTGAACATTGGAAGGAAAGAGCTGTCAGGATGGCTGAGCGGTCTAAGTCGCTGCGCTCGGGTCGCAGTCCCCACTGGAGGCGCGGGTTCGAATCTCAGAGATTCCCCCATAGGAATGAATGGTCGAAATGCCCCATTGAAATGAATGGCGGGCTACCAGGTGTCAAAGTCCCCCAATGAACCTGGGAAGGAAAGAGCTGTCAGGATGGCCGAGTGGTCTAAGTCGCTGCGCTCGGGTCGCAGTCCCCACTGGAGGCGCGGGTTCGAATCCCAGAGATTCCCCCATAGGAATGAATGGTCGAAATGCCCAATTGAAATGAATGGCGGGCTACCAGGTGTCAAAGTCCCCCATTGAACATTGGAAGGAAAGAGCTGTCAGGATGGCTGAGCGGTCTAAGTCGCTGCGTTCGGGTCGCAGTCCCCACTGGAGGCGAGGGTTCGAATCCCAGAGATTCCCCCATAGGAATGAATGGTCGAAATGCCCCATTGAAATGAATGGCGGGCTACCAGGTGTCAAAGTCCCCCAATGAACCTGGGAAGGAAAGAGCTGTCAGGATGGCCGAGCGGTCTAAGTCGCTGCGCTCGGGTCGCAGTCCCCACTGGAGGCGCGGGTTCGAATCCCAGAGATTCCCCCATAGGAATGAATGGTCGAAATGTCCAATTGAAATGAATGGCGGGCTACCAGGTGTCAAAGTCCCCCAATGAACCTGGGAAGGAAAGAGCTGTCAGGATGGCTGAGCGGTCTAAGTCGCTGCGTTCGGGTCGCAGTCCCCACTGGAGGCGAGGGTTCGAATCCCAGAGATTCCCCCATAGGAATGAATGGTCGAAATGCCCCATTGAAATGAATGGCGGGCTACCAGGTGTCAAAGTCCCCCAATGAACCTGGGAAGGAAAGAGCTGTCAGGATGGCCGAGTGGTCTAAGTCGCTGCGCTCGGGTCGCAGTCCCCACTGGAGGCGCGGGTTCGAATCCCAGAGATTCCCCCATAGGAATGAATGGTCGAAATGCCCAATTGAAATGAATGGCGGGCTACCAGGTGTCAAAGTCCCCCATTGAACATTGGAAGGAAAGAGCTGTCAGGATGGCTGAGCGGTCTAAGTCGCTGCGTTCGGGTCGCAGTCCCCACTGGAGGCGAGGGTTCGAATCCCAGAGATTCCCCCATAGGAATGAATGGTCGAAATGCCCCATTGAAATGAATGGCGGGCTACCAGGTGTCAAAGTCCACCATTGAACCTGGGAAGGAAAGAGCTGTCAGGATGGCTGAGCGGTCTAAGTCGCTGCGCTCGGGTCGCAGTCCCCACTGGAGGCGCGGGTTCGAATCCCAGAGATTCCCCCATAGGAATGAATGGTCGAAATGCCCAATTGAAATGAATGGCGGGCTACCAGGTGTCAAAGTCCCCCATTGAACATTGGAAGGAAAGAGCTGTCAGGATGGCTGAGCGGTCTAAGTTGCTGCGTTCGGGTCGCAGTCCCCACTGGAGGCGAGGGTTCGAATCCCAGAGATTCCCCCATAGGAATGAATGGTCGAAATGCCCCATTGAAATGAATGGCGGGCTACCAGGTGTCAAAGTCCCCCAATGAACCTGGGAAGGAAAGAGCTGTCAGGATGGCCGAGTGGTCTAAGTCGCTGCGCTCGGGTCGCAGTCCCCACTGGAGGCGCGGGTTCGAATCCCAGAGATTCCCCCATAGGAATGAATGGTCGAAATGCCCAATTGAAATGAATGGCGGGCTACCAGGTGTCAAAGTCCCCCATTGAACATTGGAAGGAAAGAGCTGTCAGGATGGCTGAGCGGTCTAAGTTGCTGCGTTCGGGTCGCAGTCCCCACTGGAGGCGAGGGTTCGAATCCCAGAGATTCCCCCATAGGAATGAATGGTCGAAATGCCCAATTGAAATGAATGGCGGGCTACCAGGTGTCAAAGTCCCCCAATGAACCTGGGAAGGAAAGAGCTGTCAGGATGGCTGAGCGGTCTAAGTCGCTGCGCTCGGGTCGCAGTCCCCACTGGAGGCGCGGGTTCGAATCCCAGAGATTCCCCCATAGGAATGAATGGTCGAAATGCCCAATTGAAATGAATGGCGGGCTACCAGGTGTCAAAGTCCCCCAATGAACCTGGGAAGGAAAGAGCTGTCAGGATGGCTGAGCGGTCTAAGTCGCTGCGCTCGGGTCGCAGTCCCCACTGGAGGTTCGGGTTCGAATCCCAGAGATTCCCCCATAGGAATGAATGGTCGAAAAGCCCAATTGAAATGAATGGCGGGCTACCAGGTGTCAAAGTCCCCCAATGAACCTGGGAAGGAAAGAGCTGTCAGGATGGCTGAGCGGTCTAAGTCGCTGCGCTCGGGTCGCAGTCCCCACTGGAGGCGCGGGTTTGAATCCCAGAGATTCCCCCATAGGAATGAATGGTCGAAATGCCCAATTGAAATGAATGGCGGGCTACCAGGTGTCAAAGTCCCCCATTGAACCTGGGAAGGAAAGAGCTGTCAGGATGGCTGAGCGGTCTAAGTCGCTGCGCTCGGGTCGCAGTCCCCACTGGAGGCGTGGGTTCGAATCCCAGAGATTCCCCCATAGGAATGAATGGTCGAAATGCCCAATTGAAATGAATGGCGGGCTACCAGGTGTCAAAGTCCCCCATTGAACATTGGAAGGAAAGAGCTGTCAGGATGGCTGAGCGGTCTAAGTCGCTGCGTTCGGGTCGCAGTCCCCACTGGAGGCGAGGGTTCGAATCCCAGAGATTCCCCCATAGGAATGAATGGTCAAAATGCCCCATTGAAATGAATGGAGGGCTACCAGGTGTCAAAGTCCCCCAATGAACCTGGGAAGGAAAGAGCTGTCAGGATGGCCGAGCGGTCTAAGTCGCTGCGCTCGGGTCGCAGTCCCCACTGGAGGCGCGGGTTCGAATCCCAGAGATTCCCCCATAGGAATGAATGGTCGAAATGCCCAATTGAAATGAATGGCGGGCTACCAGGTGTCAAAGTCCCCCAATGAACCTGGGAAGGAAAGAGCTGTCAGGATGGCTGAGCGGTCTAAGTCGCTGCGCTCGGGTCGCAGTCCCCACTGGAGGCGCGGGTTCGAATCCCAGAGATTCCCCCATAGGAATGAATGGTCGAAATGCCCAATTGAAATGAATGGCGGGCTACCAGGTGTCAAAGTCCCCCAATGAACCTGGGAAGGAAAGAGCTGTCAGGATGGCCGAGCGGTCTAAGTCGCTGCGCTCGGGTCGCAGTCCCCCACTGGAGGCGCGGGTTCGAATCCCAGAGATTCCCCCATAGGAATGAATGGTCGAAATGCCCAATTGAAATGAATGGCGGGCTACCAGGTGTCAAAGTCCCCCAATGAACCTGGGAAGGAAAGAGCTGTCAGGATGGCTGAGCGGTCTAAGTCGCTGCGCTCGGGTCGCAGTCCCCACTGGAGGCGCGGGTTCGAATCCCAGAGATTCCCCCATAGGAATGAATGGTCGAAATGCCCAATTGAAATGAATGGCGGGCTACCAGGTGTCAAAGTCCCCCAATGAACCTGGGAAGGAAAGAGCTGTCAGGATGGCCGAGCGGTCTAAGTCGCTGCGCTCGGGTCGCAGTCCCCCACTGGAGGCGCGGGTTCGAATCCCAGAGATTCCCCCATAGGAATGAATGGTCGAAATGCCCAATTGAAATGAATGGCGGGCTACCAGGTGTCAAAGTCCCCCAATGAACCTGGGAAGGAAAGAGCTGTCAGGATGGCTGAGCGGTCTAAGTCGCTGCGCTCGGGTCGCAGTCCCCACTGGAGGCGCGGGTTCGAATCCCAGAGATTCCCCCATAGGAATGAATGGTCGAAATGCCCAATTGAAATGAATGGCGGGCTACCAGGTGTCAAAGTCCCCCAATGAACCTGGGAAGGAAAGAGCTGTCAGGATGGCTGAGCGGTCTAAGTCGCTGCGCTCGGGTCGCAGTCCCCACTGGAGGCGCGGGTTCGAATCCCAGAGATTCCCCCATAGGAATGAATGGTCGAAATGCCCAATTGAAATGAATGGCGGGCTACCAGGTGTCAAAGTCCCCCAATGAACCTGGGAAGGAAAGAGCTGTCAGGATGGCCGAGCGGTCTAAGTCGCTGCGCTCGGGTCGCAGTCCCCCACTGGAGGCGCGGGTTCGAATCCCAGAGATTCCCCCATAGGAATGAATGGTCGAAATGCCCAATTGAAATGAATGGCGGGCTACCAGGTGTCAAAGTCCCCCAATGAACCTGGGAAGGAAAGAGCTGTCAGGATGGCTGAGCGGTCTAAGTCGCTGCGCTCGGGTCGCAGTCCCCACTGGAGGCGCGGGTTCGAATCCCAGAGATTCCCCCATAGGAATGAATGGTCGAAATGCCCAATTGAAATGAATGGCGGGATACCAGGTGTCAAAGTCCACCATTGAACCTGGGAAGGAAAGAGCTGTCAGGATGGCCGAGCGGTCTAAGTCGCTGCGCTCGGGTCGCAGTCCCCACTGGAGGCGCGGGTTCGAATCCCAGAGATTCCCCCATAGGAATGAATGGTCGAAATGCCCAATTGAAATGAATGGCGGGCTACCAGGTGTCAAAGTCCCCCATTGAACCTGGGAAGGAAAGAGCTGTCAGGATGGCTGAGCGGTCTAAGTCGCTGCGCTCGGGTCGCAGTCCCCACTGGAGGCAGGGGTTCGAATCCCAGAGATTCCCCCATAGGAATGAATGGTCGAAATGCCCAATTGAAATGAATGGCGGGCTACCAGGTGTCAAAGTCCCCCAATGAACCTGGGAAGGAAAGAGCTGTCAGGATGGCCGAGCGGTCTAAGTCGCTGCGCTCGGGTCGCAGTCCCCACTGGAGGCGCGGGTTCGAATCCCAGAGATTCCCCCATAGGAATGAATGGTCGAAATGCCCAATTGAAATGAATGGCGGGCTACCAGGTGTCAAAGTCCCCCAATGAACCTGGGAAGGAAAGAGCTGTCAGGATGGCTGAGCGGTCTAAGTCACTGCGCTCGGGTCGCAGTCCCCACTGGAGGCGCGGGTTCGAATCCCAGAGATTCCCCCATAGGAATGAATGGTCGAAATGCCCAATTGAAATGAATGGCGGGCTACCAGGTGTCAAAGTCCCCCATTGAACATTGGAAGGAAAGAGCTGTCAGGATGGCTGAGCGGTCTAAGTCGCTGCGCTCGGGTCGCAGTCCCCACTGGAGGCGCGGGTTCGAATCCCAGAGATTCCCCCATAGGAATGAATGGTCGAAATGCCCAATTGAAATGAATGGCGGGCTACCAGGTGTCAAAGTCCCCCAATGAACCTGGGAAGGAAAGAGCTGTCAGGATGGCTGAGCGGTCTAAGTCACTGCGCTCGGGTCGCAGTCCCCACTGGAGGCGCGGGTTCGAATCCCAGAGATTCCCCCATAGGAATGAATGGTCGAAATGCCCAATTGAAATGAATGGCGGGCTACCAGGTGTCAAAGTCCCCCAATGAACCTGGGAAGGAAAGAGCTGTCAGGATGGCCGAGCGGTCTAAGTCGCTGCGCTCGGGTCGCAGTCCCCACTGGAGGCGCGGGTTCGAATCCCAGAGATTCCCCCATAGGAATGAATGGTCGAAATGCCCAATTGAAATGAATGGCGGGCTACCAGGTGTCAAAGTCCCCCATTAAACCTGGGAAGGAAAGAGCTGTCAGGATGGCTGAGCGGTCTAAGTCGCTGCGCTCGGGTCGCAGTCCCCACTGGAGGCGCGGGTTCGAATCCCAGAGATTCCCCCATAGGAATGAATGGTCGAAATGCCCAATTGAAATGAATGGCGGGCTACCAGGTGTCAAAGTCCCCCATTGAACATTGGAAGGAAAGAGCTGTCAGGATGGCTGAGCGGTCTAAGTCGCTGCGTTCGGGTCGCAGTCCCCACTGGAGGCGAGGGTTCGAATCCCAGAGATTCCCCCATAGGAATGAATGGTCAAAATGCCCCATTGAAATGAATGGCGGGCTACCAGGTGTCAAAGTCCACCATTGAACCTGGGAAGGAAAGAGCTGTCAGGATGGCCGAGCGGTCTAAGTCGCTGCGCTCGGGTCGCAGTCCCCACTGGAGGCGCGGGTTCGAATCCCAGAGATTCCCCCATAGGAATGAATGGTCGAAATGCCCAATTGAAATGAATGGCGGGCTACCAGGTGTCAAAGTCCCCCATTGAACCTGGGAAGGAAAGAGCTGTCAGGATGGCTGAGCGGTCTAAGTCGCTGCGCTCGGGTCGCAGTCCCCACTGGAGGCGCGGGTTCGAATCCCAGAGATTCCCCCATAGGAATGAATGGTCGAAATGCCCAATTGAAATGAATGGCGGGCTACCAGGTGTCAAAGTCCCCCATTGAACATTGGAAGGAAAGAGCTGTCAGGATGGCTGAGCGGTCTAAGTCGCTGCGTTCGGGTCGCAGTCCCCACTGGAGGCGAGGGTTCGAATCCCAGAGATTCCCCCATAGGAATGAATGGTCGAAATGCCCCATTGAAATGAATGGCGGGCTACCAGGTGTCAAAGTCCCCCAATGAACCTGGGAAGGAAAGAGCTGTCAGGATGGCCGAGCGGTCTAAGTCGCTGCGCTCGGGTCGCAGTCCCCACTGGAGGCGCGGGTTCGAATCCCAGAGATTCCCCCATAGGAATGAATGGTCGAAATGCCCAATTGAAATGAATGGCGGGCTACCAGGTGTCAAAGTCCCCCAATGAACCTGGGAAGGAAAGAGCTGTCAGGATGGCTGAGCGGTCTAAGTCGCTGCGCTCGGGTCGCAGTCCCCACTGGAGGCGCGGGTTCGAATCCCAGAGATTCCCCCATAGGAATGAATGGTCGAAATGCCCAATTGAAATGAATGGCGGGATACCAGGTGTCAAAGTCCACCATTGAACCTGGGAAAGAAAGAGCTGTCAGGATGGCCGAGCGGTCTAAGTCGCTGCGCTCGGGTCGCAGTCCCCACTGGAGGCGCGGGTTCGAATCCCAGAGATTCCCCCATAGGAATGAATGGTCGAAATGCCCAATTGAAATGAATGGCGGGCTACCAGGTGTCAAAGTCCCCCATTGAACCTGGGAAGGAAAGAGCTGTCAGGATGGCTGAGCGGTCTAAGTCGCTGCGCTCGGGTCGCAGTCCCCACTGGAGGCGCGGGTTCGAATCCCAGAGATTCCCCCATAGGAATGAATGGTCGAAATGCCCAATTGAAATGAATGGCGGGCTACCAGGTGTCAAAGTCCCCCATTGAACATTGGAAGGAAAGAGCTGTCAGGATGGCTGAGCGGTCTAAGTCGCTGCGTTCGGGTCGCAGTCCCCACTGGAGGCGAGGGTTCGAATCCCAGAGATTCCCCCATAGGAATGAATGGTCGAAATGCCCCATTGAAATGAATGGCGGGCTACCAGGTGTCAAAGTCCCCCAATGAACCTGGGAAGGAAAGAGGTGTCAGGATGGCCGAGCGGTCTAAGTCGCTGCGCTCGGGTCGCAGTCCCCACTGGAGGCGCGGGTTCGAATCCCAGAGATTCCCCCATAGGAATGAATGGTCGAAATGCCCAATTGAAATGAATGGCGGGCTACCAGGTGTCAAAGTCCCCCAATGAACCTGGGAAGGAAAGAGCTGTCAGGATGGCTGAGCGGTCTAAGTCGCTGCGCTCGGGTCGCAGTCCCCACTGGAGGCGCGGGTTCGAATCCCAGAGATTCCCCCATAGGAATGAATGGTCGAAATGCCCAATTGAAATGAATGGCGGGCTACCAGGTGTCAAAGTCCCCCAATGAACCTGGGAAGGAAAGAGCTGTCAGGATGGCCGAGCGGTCTAAGTCGCTGCGCTCGGGTCGCAGTCCCCACTGGAGGCGCGGGTTCGAATCCCAGAGATTCCCCCATAGGAATGAATGGTCGAAATGCCCAATTGAAATGAATGGCGGGCTACCAGGTGTCAAAGTCCCCCATTGAACATTGGAAGGAAAGAGCTGTCAGGATGGCTGAGCGGTCTAAGTCGCTGCGTTCGGGTCGCAGTCCCCACTGGAGGCGAGGGTTCGAATCCCAGAGATTCCCCCATAGGAATGAATGGTCAAAATGCCCCATTGAAATGAATGGCGGGCTACCAGGTGTCAAAGTCCACCATTGAACCTGGGAAGGAAAGAGCTGTCAGGATGGCCGAGCGGTCTAAGTCGCTGCGCTCGGGTCGCAGTCCCCACTGGAGGCGTGGGTTCGAATCCCAGAGATTCCCCCATAGGAATGAATGGTCGAAATGCCCAATTGAAATGAATGGCGGGCTACCAGGTGTCAAAGTCCCCCATTGAACCTGGGAAGGAAAGAGCTGTCAGGATGGCTGAGCGGTCTAAGTCGCTGCGCTCGGGTCGCAGTCCCCACTGGAGGCGCGGGTTCGAATCCCAGAGATTCCCCCATAGGAATGAATGGTCGAAATGCCCAATTGAAATGAATGGCGGGCTACCAGGTGTCAAAGTCCCCCATTGAACATTGGAAGGAAAGAGCTGTCAGGATGGCTGAGCGGTCTAAGTCGCTGCGTTCGGGTCGCAGTCCCCACTGGAGGCGAGGGTTCGAATCCCAGAGATTCCCCCATAGGAATGAATGGTCGAAATGCCCCATTGAAATGAATGGCGGGCTACCAGGTGTCAAAGTCCCCCAATGAACCTGGGAAGGAAAGAGCTGTCAGGATGGCCGAGCGGTCTAAGTCGCTGCGCTCGGGTCGCAGTCCCCACTGGAGGCGCGGGTTCGAATCCCAGAGATTCCCCCATAGGAATGAATGGTCGAAATGCCCAATTGAAATGAATGGCGGGCTACCAGGTGTCAAAGTCCCCCAATGAACCTGGGAAGGAAAGAGCTGTCAGGATGGCTGAGCGGTCTAAGTCGCTGCGCTCGGGTCGCAGTCCCCACTGGAGGCGCGGGTTCGAATCCCAGAGATTCCCCCATAGGAATGAATGGTCGAAATGCCCAATTGAAATGAATGGCGGGATACCAGGTGTCAAAGTCCACCATTGAACCTGGGAAAGAAAGAGCTGTCAGGATGGCCGAGCGGTCTAAGTCGCTGCGCTCGGGTCGCAGTCCCCACTGGAGGCGCGGGTTCGAATCCCAGAGATTCCCCCATAGGAATGAATGGTCGAAATGCCCAATTGAAATGAATGGCGGGCTACCAGGTGTCAAAGTCCCCCATTGAACCTGGGAAGGAAAGAGCTGTCAGGATGGCTGAGCGGTCTAAGTCGCTGCGCTCGGGTCGCAGTCCCCACTGGAGGCGCGGGTTCGAATCCCAGAGATTCCCCCATAGGAATGAATGGTCGAAATGCCCAATTGAAATGAATGGCGGGCTACCAGGTGTCAAAGTCCCCCATTGAACATTGGAAGGAAAGAGCTGTCAGGATGGCTGAGCGGTCTAAGTCGCTGCGTTCGGGTCGCAGTCCCCACTGGAGGCGAGGGTTCGAATCCCAGAGATTCCCCCATAGGAATGAATGGTCGAAATGCCCCATTGAAATGAATGGCGGGCTACCAGGTGTCAAAGTCCCCCAATGAACCTGGGAAGGAAAGAGCTGTCAGGATGGCCGAGCGGTCTACGTCGCTGCGCTCGGGTCGCAGTCCCCACTGGAGGCGCGGGTTCGAATCCCAGAGATTCCCCCATAGGAATGAATGGTTGAAATGAATGGCGGGATACCAGGTGTCAAAGTCCCCCATTGAACCTGGGAAGGAAAGAGCTGTCAGGATGGCTGAGCGGTCTAAGTCGCTGCGCTCGGGTCGCAGTCCCCACTGGAGGCGCGGGTTCGAATCCCAGAGATTCCCCCATAGGAATGAATGGTCGAAATGCCCAATTGAAATGAATGGCGGGCTACCAGGTGTCAAAGTCCCCCAATGAACCTGGGAAGGAAAGAGCTGTCAGGATGGCTGAGCGGTCTAAGTCGCTGCGCTCGGGTCGCAGTCCCCACTGGAGGCGCGGGTTCGAATCCCAGAGATTCCCCCATAGGAATGAATGGTCGAAATGCCCAATTGAAATGAATGGCGGGCTACCAGGTGTCAAAGTCCCCCATTGAACATTGGAAGGAAAGAGCTGTCAGGATGGCTGAGCGGTCTAAGTCGCTGCGTTCGGGTCGCAGTCCCCACTGGAGGCGAGGGTTCGAATCCCAGAGATTCCCCCATAGGAATGAATGGTCAAAATGCCCCATTGAAATGAATGGCGGGCTACCAGGTGTCAAAGTCCACCATTGAACCTGGGAAGGAAAGAGCTGTCAGGATGGCCGAGCGGTCTAAGTCGCTGCGCTCGGGTCGCAGTCCCCACTGGAGGCGCGGGTTCGAATCCCAGAGATTCCCCCATAGGAATGAATGGTCGAAATGCCCAATTGAAATGAATGGCGGGCTACCAGGTGTCAAAGTCCCCCATTGAACCTGGGAAGGAAAGAGCTGTCAGGATGGCTGAGCGGTCTAAGTCGCTGCGCTCGGGTCGCAGTCCCCACTGGAGGCGCGGGTTCGAATCCCAGAGATTCCCCCATAGGAATGAATGGTCGAAATGCCCAATTGAAATGAATGGCGGGCTACCAGGTGTCAAAGTCCCCCATTGAACATTGGAAGGAAAGAGCTGTCAGGATGGCTGAGCGGTCTAAGTCGCTGCGTTCGGGTCGCAGTCCCCACTGGAGGCGAGGGTTCGAATCCCAGAGATTCCCCCATAGGAATGAATGGTCGAAATGCCCCATTGAAATGAATGGCGGGCTACCAGGTGTCAAAGTCCCCCAATGAACCTGGGAAGGAAAGAGCTGTCAGGATGGCCGAGCGGTCTAAGTCGCTGCGCTCGGGTCGCAGTCCCCACTGGAGGCGCGGGTTCGAATCCCAGAGATTCCCCCATAGGAATGAATGGTCGAAATGCCCAATTGAAATGAATGGCGGGCTACCAGGTGTCAAAGTCCCCCAATGAACCTGGGAAGGAAAGAGCTGTCAGGATGGCTGAGCGGTCTAAGTCGCTGCGCTCGGGTCGCAGTCCCCACTGGAGGCGCGGGTTCGAATCCCAGAGATTCCCCCATAGGAATGAATGGTCGAAATGCCCAATTGAAATGAATGGCGGGATACCAGGTGTCAAAGTCCACCATTGAACCTGGGAAAGAAAGAGCTGTCAGGATGGCCGAGCGGTCTAAGTCGCTGCGCTCGGGTCGCAGTCCCCACTGGAGGCGCGGGTTCGAATCCCAGAGATTCCCCCATAGGAATGAATGGTCGAAATGCCCAATTGAAATGAATGGCGGGCTACCAGGTGTCAAAGTCCCCCATTGAACCTGGGAAGGAAAGAGCTGTCAGGATGGCTGAGCGGTCTAAGTCGCTGCGCTCGGGTCGCAGTCCCCACTGGAGGCGCGGGTTCGAATCCCAGAGATTCCCCCATAGGAATGAATGGTCGAAATGCCCAATTGAAATGAATGGCGGGCTACCAGGTGTCAAAGTCCCCCATTGAACATTGGAAGGAAAGAGCTGTCAGGATGGCTGAGCGGTCTAAGTCGCTGCGTTCGGGTCGCAGTCCCCACTGGAGGCGAGGGTTCGAATCCCAGAGATTCCCCCATAGGAATGAATGGTCGAAATGCCCCATTGAAATGAATGGCGGGCTACCAGGTGTCAAAGTCCCCCAATGAACCTGGGAAGGAAAGAGCTGTCAGGATGGCCGAGCGGTCTAAGTCGCTGCGCTCGGGTCGCAGTCCCCACTGGAGGCGCGGGTTCGAATCCCAGAGATTCCCCCATAGGAATGAATGGTCGAAATGCCCAATTGAAATGAATGGCGGGCTACCAGGTGTCAAAGTCCCCCAATGAACCTGGGAAGGAAAGAGCTGTCAGGATGGCTGAGCGGTCTAAGTCGCTGCGCTCGGGTCGCAGTCCCCACTGGAGGCGCGGGTTCGAATCCCAGAGATTCCCCCATAGGAATGAATGGTCGAAATGCCCAATTGAAATGAATGGCGGGCTACCAGGTGTCAAAGTCCCCCAATGAACCTGGGAAGGAAAGAGCTGTCAGGATGGCCGAGCGGTCTAAGTCGCTGCGCTCGGGTCGCAGTCCCCACTGGAGGCGCGGGTTCGAATCCCAGAGATTCCCCCATAGGAATGAATGGTCGAAATGCCCAATTGAAATGAATGGCGGGCTACCAGGTGTCAAAGTCCCCCATTAAACCTGGGAAGGAAAGAGCTGTCAGGATGGCTGAGCGGTCTAAGTCGCTGCGCTCGGGTCGCAGTCCCCACTGGAGGCGCGGGTTCGAATCCCAGAGATTCCCCCATAGGAATGAATGGTCGAAATGCCCAATTGAAATGAATGGCGGGCTACCAGGTGTCAAAGTCCCCCATTGAACATTGGAAGGAAAGAGCTGTCAGGATGGCTGAGCGGTCTAAGTCGCTGCGTTCGGGTCGCAGTCCCCACTGGAGGCGAGGGTTCGAATCCCAGAGATTCCCCCATAGGAATGAATGGTCAAAATGCCCCATTGAAATGAATGGCGGGCTACCAGGTGTCAAAGTCCACCATTGAACCTGGGAAGGAAAGAGCTGTCAGGATGGCCGAGCGGTCTAAGTCGCTGCGCTCGGGTCGCAGTCCCCACTGGAGGCGCGGGTTCGAATCCCAGAGATTCCCCCATAGGAATGAATGGTCGAAATGCCCAATTGAAATGAATGGCGGGCTACCAGGTGTCAAAGTCCCCCATTGAACCTGGGAAGGAAAGAGCTGTCAGGATGGCTGAGCGGTCTAAGTCGCTGCGTTCGGGTCGCAGTCCCCACTGGAGGCGAGGGTTCGAATCCCAGAGATTCCCCCATAGGAATGAATGGTCGAAATGCCCCATTGAAATGAATGGCGGGCTACCAGGTGTCAAAGTCCCCCAATGAACCTGGGAAGGAAAGAGCTGTCAGGATGGCCGAGCGGTCTAAGTCGCTGCGCTCGGGTCGCAGTCCCCACTGGAGGCGCGGGTTCGAATCCCAGAGATTCCCCCATAGGAATGAATGGTCGAAATGCCCAATTGAAATGAATGGCGGGCTACCAGGTGTCAAAGTCCCCCAATGAACCTGGGAAGGAAAGAGCTGTCAGGATGGCTGAGCGGTCTAAGTCGCTGCGCTCGGGTCGCAGTCCCCACTGGAGGCGCGGGTTCGAATCCCAGAGATTCCCCCATAGGAATGAATGGTCGAAATGCCCAATTGAAATGAATGGCGGGCTACCAGGTGTCAAAGTCCCCCAATGAACCTGGGAAGGAAAGAGCTGTCAGGATGGCCGAGTGGTCTAAGTCGCTGCGCTCGGGTCGCAGTCCCCACTGGAGGCGCGGGTTCGAATCCCAGAGATTCCCCCATAGGAATGAATGGTCGAAATGCCCAATTGAAATGAATGGCGGGCTACCAGGTGTCAAAGTCCCCCATTGAACCTGGGAAGGAAAGAGCTGTCAGGATGGCTGAGCGGTCTAAGTCGCTGCGCTCGGGTCGCAGTCCCCACTGGAGGCGCGGGTTCGAATCCCAGAGATTCCCCCATAGGAATGAATGGTCGAAATGCCCAATTGAAATGAATGGCGGGCTACCAGGTGTCAAAGTCCCCCATTGAACATTGGAAGGAAAGAGCTGTCAGGATGGCTGAGCGGTCTAAGTCGCTGCGTTCGGGTCGCAGTCCCCACTGGAGGCGAGGGTTCGAATCCCAGAGATTCCCCCATAGGAATGAATGGTCGAAATGCCCAATTGAAATGAATGGCGGGCTACCAGGTGTCAAAGTCCCCCATTAAACCTGGGAAGGAAAGAGCTGTCAGGATGGCTGAGCGGTCTAAGTCGCTGCGCTCGGGTCGCAGTCCCCACTGGAGGCGCGGGTTCGAATCCCAGAGATTCCCCCATAGGAATGAATGGTCGAAATGCCCAATTGAAATGAATGGCGGGCTACCAGGTGTCAAAGTCCCCCATTGAACATTGGAAGGAAAGAGCTGTCAGGATGGCTGAGCGGTCTAAGTCGCTGCGTTCGGGTCGCAGTCCCCACTGGAGGCGAGTGTTCGAATCCCAGAGATTCCCCCATAGGAATGAATGGTCAAAATGCCCCATTGAAATGAATGGCGGGCTACCAGGTGTCAAAGTCCACCATTGAACCTGGGAAGGAAAGAGCTGTCAGGATGGCCGAGCGGTCTAAGTCGCTGCGCTCGGGTCGCAGTCCCCACTGGAGGCGCGGGTTCGAATCCCAGAGATTCCCCCATAGGAATGAATGGTCGAAATGCCCAATTGAAATGAATGGCGGGCTACCAGGTGTCAAAGTCCCCCATTGAACCTGGGAAGGAAAGAGCTGTCAGGATGGCTGAGCGGTCTAAGTCGCTGCGCTCGGGTCGCAGTCCCCACTGGAGGCGCGGGTTCGAATCCCAGAGATTCCCCCATAGGAATGAATGGTCGAAATGCCCAATTGAAATGAATGGCGGGCTACCAGGTGTCAAAGTCCCCCATTGAACATTGGAAGGAAAGAGCTGTCAGGATGGCTGAGCGGTCTAAGTCGCTGCGTTCGGGTCGCAGTCCCCACTGGAGGCGAGGGTTCGAATCCCAGAGATTCCCCCATAGGAATGAATGGTCGAAATGCCCCATTGAAATGAATGGCGGGCTACCAGGTGTCAAAGTCCCCCAATGAACCTGGGAAGGAAAGAGCTGTCAGGATGGCCGAGCGGTCTAAGTCGCTGCGCTCGGGTCGCAGTCCCCACTGGAGGCGCGGGTTCGAATCCCAGAGATTCCCCCATAGGAATGAATGGTCGAAATGCCCAATTGAAATGAATGGCGGGCTACCAGGTGTCAAAGTCCCCCAATGAACCTGGGAAGGAAAGAGCTGTCAGGATGGCTGAGCGGTCTAAGTCGCTGCGCTCGGGTCGCAGTCCCCACTGGAGGCGCGGGTTCGAATCCCAGAGATTCCCCCATAGGAATGAATGGTCGAAATGCCCAATTGAAATGAATGGCGGGATACCAGGTGTCAAAGTCCACCATTGAACCTGGGAAGGAAAGAGCTGTCAGGATGGCCGAGCGGTCTAAGTCGCTGCGCTCGGGTCGCAGTCCCCACTGGAGGCGCGGGTTCGAATCCCAGAGATTCCCCCATAGGAATGAATGGTCGAAATGCCCAATTGAAATGAATGGCGGGCTACCAGGTGTCAAAGTCCCCCATTGAACCTGGGAAGGAAAGAGCTGTCAGGATGGCTGAGCGGTCTAAGTCGCTGCGCTCGGGTCGCAGTCCCCACTGGAGGCGCGGGTTCGAATCCCAGAGATTCCCCCATAGGAATGAATGGTCGAAATGCCCAATTGAAATGAATGGCGGGCTACCAGGTGTCAAAGTCCCCCATTGAACATTGGAAGGAAAGAGCTGTCAGGATGGCTGAGCGGTCTAAGTCGCTGCGTTCGGGTCGCAGTCCCCACTGGAGGCGAGGGTTCGAATCCCAGAGATTCCCCCATAGGAATGAATGGTCGAAATGCCCCATTGAAATGAATGGCGGGCTACCAGGTGTCAAAGTCCCCCAATGAACCTGGGAAGGAAAGAGCTGTCAGGATGGCCGAGCGGTCTAAGTCGCTGCGCTCGGGTCGCAGTCCCCACTGGAGGCGCGGGTTCGAATCCCAGAGATTCCCCCATAGGAATGAATGGTCGAAATGCCCAATTGAAATGAATGGCGGGCTACCAGGTGTCAAAGTCCCCCAATGAACCTGGGAAGGAAAGAGCTGTCAGGATGGCTGAGCGGTCTAAGTCGCTGCGCTCGGGTCGCAGTCCCCACTGGAGGCGCGGGTTCGAATCCCAGAGATTCCCCCATAGGAATGAATGGTCGAAATGCCCAATTGAAATGAATGGCGGGCTACCAGGTGTCAAAGTCCCCCAATGAACCTGGGAAGGAAAGAGCTGTCAGGATGGCCGAGCGGTCTAAGTCGCTGCGCTCGGGTCGCAGTCCCCACTGGAGGCGCGGGTTCGAATCCCAGAGATTCCCCCATAGGAATGAATGGTCGAAATGCCCAATTGAAATGAATGGCGGGCTACCAGGTGTCAAAGTCCCCCATTGAACATTGGAAGGAAAGAGCTGTCAGGATGGCTGAGTGGTCTAAGTCGCTGCGCTCGGGTCGCAGTCCCCACTGGAGGCGCGGGTTCGAATCCCAGAGATTCCCCCATAGGAATGAATGGTCGAAATGCCCAATTGAAATGAATGGCGGGCTACCAGGTGTCAAAGTCCCCCATTGAACCTGGGAAGGAAAGAGCTGTCAGGATGGCTGAGCGGTCTAAGTCGCTGCGCTCGGGTCGCAGTCCCCACTGGAGGCGCGGGTTCGAATCCCAGAGATTCCCCCATAGGAATGAATGGTCGAAATGCCCAATTGAAATGAATGGCGGGCTACCAGGTGTCAAAGTCCCCCATTGAACATTGGAAGGAAAGAGCTGTCAGGATGGCTGAGCGGTCTAAGTCGCTGCGTTCGGGTCGCAGTCCCCACTGGAGGCGAGGGGTTCGAATCCCAGAGATTCCCCCATAGGAATGAATGGTCGAAATGCCCAATTGAAATGAATGGCGGGCTACCAGGTGTCAAAGTCCCCCATTAAACCTGGGAAGGAAAGAGCTGTCAGGATGGCTGAGCGGTCTAAGTCGCTGCGCTCGGGTCGCAGTCCCCACTGGAGGCGCGGGTTCGAATCCCAGAGATTCCCCCATAGGAATGAATGGTCGAAATGCCCAATTGAAATGAATGGCGGGCTACCAGGTGTCAAAGTCCCCCATTGAACATTGGAAGGAAAGAGCTGTCAGGATGGCTGAGCGGTCTAAGTCGCTGCGTTCGGGTCGCAGTCCCCACTGGAGGCGAGTGTTCGAATCCCAGAGATTCCCCCATAGGAATGAATGGTCAAAATGCCCCATTGAAATGAATGGCGGGCTACCAGGTGTCAAAGTCCACCATTGAACCTGGGAAGGAAAGAGCTGTCAGGATGGCCGAGCGGTCTAAGTCGCTGCGCTCGGGTCGCAGTCCCCACTGGAGGCGCGGGTTCGAATCCCAGAGATTCCCCCATAGGAATGAATGGTCGAAATGCCCAATTGAAATGAATGGCGGGCTACCAGGTGTCAAAGTCCCCCATTGAACCTGGGAAGGAAAGAGCTGTCAGGATGGCTGAGCGGTCTAAGTCGCTGCGCTCGGGTCGCAGTCCCCACTGGAGGCGCGGGTTCGAATCCCAGAGATTCCCCCATAGGAATGAATGGTCGAAATGCCCAATTGAAATGAATGGCGGGCTACCAGGTGTCAAAGTCCCCCATTGAACATTGGAAGGAAAGAGCTGTCAGGATGGCCGAGCGGTCTAAGTCGCTGCGCTCGGGTCGCAGTCCCCACTGGAGGCGCGGGTTCGAATCCCAGAGATTCCCCCATAGGAATGAATGGTCGAAATGCCCAATTGAAATGAATGGCGGGCTACCAGGTGTCAAAGTCCCCCAATGAACCTGGGAAGGAAAGAGCTGTCAGGATGGCTGAGCGGTCTAAGTCGCTGCGCTCGGGTCGCAGTCCCCACTGGAGGCGCGGGTTCGAATCCCAGAGATTCCCCCATAGGAATGAATGGTCGAAATGCCCAATTGAAATGAATGGCGGGATACCAGGTGTCAAAGTCCACCATTGAACCTGGGAAGGAAAGAGCTGTCAGGATGGCCGAGCGGTCTAAGTCGCTGCGCTCGGGTCGCAGTCCCCACTGGAGGCGCGGGTTCGAATCCCAGAGATTCCCCCATAGGAATGAATGGTCGAAATGCCCAATTGAAATGAATGGCGGGCTACCAGGTGTCAAAGTCCCCCATTGAACCTGGGAAGGAAAGAGCTGTCAGGATGGCTGAGCGGTCTAAGTCGCTGCGCTCGGGTCGCAGTCCCCCACTGGAGGCGCGGGTTCGAATCCCAGAGATTCCCCCATAGGAATGAATGGTCGAAATGCCCAATTGAAATGAATGGCGGGCTACCAGGTGTCAAAGTCCCCCATTGAACATTGGAAGGAAAGAGCTGTCAGGATGGCTGAGCGGTCTAAGTCGCTGCGTTCGGGTCGCAGTCCCCACTGGAGGCGAGGGTTCGAATCCCAGAGATTCCCCCATAGGAATGAATGGTCGAAATGCCCCATTGAAATGAATGGCGGGCTACCAGGTGTCAAAGTCCCCCAATGAACCTGGGAAGGAAAGAGCTGTCAGGATGGCCGAGCGGTCTAAGTCGCTGCGCTCGGGTCGCAGTCCCCACTGGAGGCGCGGGTTCGAATCCCAGAGATTCCCCCATAGGAATGAATGGTCGAAATGCCCAATTGAAATGAATGGCGGGCTACCAGGTGTCAAAGTCCCCCAATGAACCTGGGAAGGAAAGAGCTGTCAGGATGGCTGAGCGGTCTAAGTCGCTGCGCTCGGGTCGCAGTCCCCACTGGAGGCGCGGGTTCGAATCCCAGAGATTCCCCCATAGGAATGAATGGTCGAAATGCCCAATTGAAATGAATGGCGGGCTACCAGGTGTCAAAGTCCCCCAATGAACCTGGGAAGGAAAGAGCTGTCAGGATGGCCGAGCGGTCTAAGTCGCTGCGCTCGGGTCGCAGTCCCCACTGGAGGCGCGGGTTCGAATCCCAGAGATTCCCCCATAGGAATGAATGGTCGAAATGCCCAATTGAAATGAATGGCGGGCTACCAGGTGTCAAAGTCCCCCATTAAACCTGGGAAGGAAAGAGCTGTCAGGATGGCTGAGCGGTCTAAGTCGCTGCGCTCGGGTCGCAGTCCCCACTGGAGGCGCGGGTTCGAATCCCAGAGATTCCCCCATAGGAATGAATGGTCGAAATGCCCAATTGAAATGAATGGCGGGCTACCAGGTGTCAAAGTCCCCCATTGAACATTGGAAGGAAAGAGCTGTCAGGATGGCTGAGCGGTCTAAGTCGCTGCGTTCGGGTCGCAGTCCCCACTGGAGGCGAGGGTTCGAATCCCAGAGATTCCCCCATAGGAATGAATGGTCAAAATGCCCCATTGAAATGAATGGCGGGCTACCAGGTGTCAAAGTCCACCATTGAACCTGGGAAGGAAAGAGCTGTCAGGATGGCCGAGCGGTCTAAGTCGCTGCGCTCGGGTCGCAGTCCCCACTGGAGGCGCGGGTTCGAATCCCAGAGATTCCCCCATAGGAATGAATGGTCGAAATGCCCAATTGAAATGAATGGCGGGCTACCAGGTGTCAAAGTCCCCCATTGAACCTGGGAAGGAAAGAGCTGTCAGGATGGCTGAGCGGTCTAAGTCGCTGCGCTCGGGTCGCAGTCCCCACTGGAGGCGCGGGTTCGAATCCCAGAGATTCCCCCATAGGAATGAATGGTCGAAATGCCCAATTGAAATGAATGGCGGGCTACCAGGTGTCAAAGTCCCCCATTGAACATTGGAAGGAAAGAGCTGTCAGGATGGCTGAGCGGTCTAAGTCGCTGCGTTCGGGTCGCAGTCCCCACTGGAGGCGAGGGTTCGAATCCCAGAGATTCCCCCATATGAATGAATGGTCGAAATGCCCCATTGAAATGAATGGCGGGCTACCAGGTGTCAAAGTCCCCCAATGAACCTGGGAAGGAAAGAGCTGTCAGGATGGCCGAGCGGTCTAAGTTGCTGCGCTCGGGTCGCAGTCCCCACTGGAGGCGCGGGTTCGAATCCCAGAGATTCCCCCATAGGAATGAATGGTCGAAATGCCCAATTGAAATGAATGGCGGGCTACCAGGTGTCAAAGTCCCCCAATGAACCTGGGAAGGAAAGAGCTGTCAGGATGGCTGAGCGGTCTAAGTCGCTGCGCTCGGGTCGCAGTCCCCACTGGAGGCGCGGGTTCGAATCCCAGAGATTCCCCCATAGGAATGAATGGTCGAAATGCCCAATTGAAATGAATGGCGGGCTACCAGGTGTCAAAGTCCCCCAATGAACCTGGGAAGGAAAGAGCTGTCAGGATGGCCGAGTGGTCTAAGTCGCTGCGCTCGGGTCGCAGTCCCCACTGGAGGCGCGGGTTCGAATCCCAGAGATTCCCCCATAGGAATGAATGGTCGAAATGCCCAATTGAAATGAATGGCGGGCTACCAGGTGTCAAAGTCCCCCATTGAACCTGGGAAGGAAAGAGCTGTCAGGATGGCTGAGCGGTCTAAGTCGCTGCGCTCGGGTCGCAGTCCCCACTGGAGGCGCGGGTTCGAATCCCAGAGATTCCCCCATAGGAATGAATGGTCGAAATGCCCAATTGAAATGAATGGCGGGCTACCAGGTGTCAAAGTCCCCCATTGAACATTGGAAGGAAAGAGCTGTCAGGATGGCTGAGCGGTCTAAGTCGCTGCGTTCGGGTCGCAGTCCCCACTGGAGGCGAGGGTTCGAATCCCAGAGATTCCCCCATAGGAATGAATGGTCAAAATGCCCCATTGAAATGAATGGCGGGCTACCAGGTGTCAAAGTCCCCCAATGAACCTGGGAAGGAAAGAGCTGTCAGGATGGCCGAGCGGTCTAAGTCGCTGCGCTCGGGTCGCAGTCCCCACTGGAGGCGCGGGTTCGAATCCCAGAGATTCCCCCATAGGAATGAATGGTCGAAATGCCCAATTGAAATGAATGGCGGGCTACCAGGTGTCAAAGTCCCCCAATGAACCTGGGAAGGAAAGAGCTGTCAGGATGGCTGAGCGGTCTAAGTCGCTGCGCTCGGGTCGCAGTCCCCACTGGAGGCGCGGGTTCGAATCCCAGAGATTCCCCCATAGGAATGAATGGTCGAAATGCCCAATTGAAATGAATGGCGGGATACCAGGTGTCAAAGTCCACCATTGAACCTGGGAAGGAAAGAGCTGTCAGGATGGCCGAGCGGTCTAAGTCGCTGCGCTCGGGTCGCAGTCCCCACTGGAGGCGCGGGTTCGAATCCCAGAGATTCCCCCATAGGAATGAATGGTCGAAATGCCCAATTGAAATGAATGGCGGGCTACCAGGTGTCAAAGTCCCCCATTGAACCTGGGAAGGAAAGAGCTGTCAGGATGGCTGAGCGGTCTAAGTCGCTGCGCTCGGGTCGCAGTCCCCACTGGAGGCGCGGGTTCGAATCCCAGAGATTCCCCCATAGGAATGAATGGTCGAAATGCCCAATTGAAATGAATGGCGGGCTACCAGGTGTCAAAGTCCCCCATTGAACATTGGAAGGAAAGAGCTGTCAGGATGGCTGAGCGGTCTAAGTCGCTGCGTTCGGGTCGCAGTCCCCACTGGAGGCGAGGGTTCGAATCCCAGAGATTCCCCCATAGGAATGAATGGTCGAAATGCCCCATTGAAATGAATGGCGGGCTACCAGGTGTCAAAGTCCCCCAATTACCCTGGGAAGGAAAGAGCTGTCAGGATGGCCGAGCGGTCTAAGTCGCTGCGCTCGGGTCGCAGTCCCCACTGGAGGCGCGGGTTCGAATCCCAGAGATTCCCCCATAGGAATGAATGGTCGAAATGCCCAATTGAAATGAATGGCGGGCTACCAGGTGTCAAAGTCCCCCAATGAACCTGGGAAGGAAAGAGCTGTCAGGATGGCTGAGCGGTCTAAGTCGCTGCGCTCGGGTCGCAGTCCCCACTGGAGGCGCGGGTTCGAATCCCAGAGATTCCCCCATAGGAATGAATGGTCGAAATGCCCAATTGAAATGAATGGCGGGCTACCAGGTGTCAAAGTCCCCCAATGAACCTGGGAAGGAAAGAGCTGTCAGGATGGCCGAGCGGTCTAAGTCGCTGCGCTCGGGTCGCAGTCCCCCACTGGAGGCGCGGGTTCGAATCCCAGAGATTCCCCCATAGGAATGAATGGTCGAAATGCCCAATTGAAATGAATGGCGGGCTACCAGGTGTCAAAGTCCCCCATTAAACCTGGGAAGGAAAGAGCTGTCAGGATGGCTGAGCGGTCTAAGTCGCTGCGCTCGGGTCGCAGTCCCCACTGGAGGCGCGGGTTCGAAACCCAGAGATTCCCCCATAGGAATGAATGGTCGAAATGCCCAATTGAAATGAATGGCGGGCTACCAGGTGTCAAAGTCCCCCATTGAACATTGGAAGGAAAGAGCTGTCAGGATGGCTGAGCGGTCTAAGTCGCTGCGTTCGGGTCGCAGTCCCCACTGGAGGCGAGGGTTCGAATCCCAGAGATTCCCCCATAGGAATGAATGGTCAAAATGCCCCATTGAAATGAATGGCGGGCTACCAGGTGTCAAAGTCCACCATTGAACCTGGGAAGGAAAGAGCTGTCAGGATGGCCGAGCGGTCTAAGTCGCTGCGCTCGGGTCGCAGTCCCCACTGGAGGCGCGGGTTCGAATCCCAGAGATTCCCCCATAGGAATGAATGGTCGAAATGCCCAATTGAAATGAATGGCGGGCTACCAGGTGTCAAAGTCCCCCATTGAACCTGGGAAGGAAAGAGCTGTCAGGATGGCTGAGCGGTCTAAGTCGCTGCGCTCGGGTCGCAGTCCCCACTGGAGGCGCGGGTTCGAATCCCAGAGATTCCCCCATAGGAATGAATGGTCGAAATGCCCAATTGAAATGAATGGCGGGCTACCAGGTGTCAAAGTCCCCCATTGAACATTGGAAGGAAAGAGCTGTCAGGATGGCTGAGCGGTCTAAGTCGCTGCGTTCGGGTCGCAGTCCCCACTGGAGGCGAGGGTTCGAATCCCAGAGATTCCCCCATAGGAATGAATGGTCGAAATGCCCCATTGAAATGAATGGCGGGCTACCAGGTGTCAAAGTCCCCCAATGAACCTGGGAAGGAAAGAGCTGTCAGGATGGCCGAGCGGTCTAAGTTGCTGCGCTCGGGTCGCAGTCCCCACTGGAGGCGCGGGTTCGAATCCCAGAGATTCCCCCATAGGAATGAATGGTCGAAATGCCCAATTGAAATGAATGGCGGGCTACCAGGTGTCAAAGTCCCCCAATGAACCTGGGAAGGAAAGAGCTGTCAGGATGGCTGAGCGGTCTAAGTCGCTGCGCTCGGGTCGCAGTCCCCACTGGAGGCGCGGGTTCGAATCCCAGAGATTCCCCCATAGGAATGAATGGTCGAAATGCCCAATTGAAATGAATGGCGGGCTACCAGGTGTCAAAGTCCCCCAATGAACCTGGGAAGGAAAGAGCTGTCAGGATGGCCGAGTGGTCTAAGTCGCTGCGCTCGGGTCGCAGTCCCCACTGGAGGCGCGGGTTCGAATCCCAGAGATTCCCCCATAGGAATGAATGGTCGAAATGCCCAATTGAAATGAATGGCGGGCTACCAGGTGTCAAAGTCCCCCATTGAACCTGGGAAGGAAAGAGCTGTCAGGATGGCTGAGCGGTCTAAGTCGCTGCGCTCGGGTCGCAGTCCCCACTGGAGGCGCGGGTTCGAATCCCAGAGATTCCCCCATAGGAATGAATGGTCGAAATGCCCAATTGAAATGAATGGCGGGCTACCAGGTGTCAAAGTCCCCCATTGAACATTGGAAGGAAAGAGCTGTCAGGATGGCTGAGCGGTCTAAGTCGCTGCGTTCGGGTCGCAGTCCCCACTGGAGGCGAGGGTTCGAATCCCAGAGATTCCCCCATAGGAATGAATGGTCAAAATGCCCCATTGAAATGAATGGCGGGCTACCAGGTGTCAAAGTCCCCCAATGAACCTGGGAAGGAAAGAGCTGTCAGGATGGCCGAGCGGTCTAAGTCGCTGCGCTCGGGTCGCAGTCCCCACTGGAGGCGCGGGTTCGAATCCCAGAGATTCCCCCATAGGAATGAATGGTCGAAATGCCCAATTGAAATGAATGGCGGGCTACCAGGTGTCAAAGTCCCCCAATGAACCTGGGAAGGAAAGAGCTGTCAGGATGGCCGAGCGGTCTAAGTCGCTGCGCTCGGGTCGCAGTCCCCACTGGAGGCGCGGGTTCGAATCCCAGAGATTCCCCCATAGGAATGAATGGTCGAAATGCCCAATTGAAATGAATGGCGGGCTACCAGGTGTCAAAGTCCCCCATTGAACCTGGGAAGGAAAGAGCTGTCAGGATGGCTGAGCGGTCTAAGTCGCTGCGCTCGGGTCGCAGTCCCCACTGGAGGCGCGGGTTCGAATCCCAGAGATTCCCCCATAGGAATGAATGGTCGAAATGCCCAATTGAAATGAATGGCGGGCTACCAGGTGTCAAAGTCCCCCAATGAACCTGGGAAGGAAAGAGCTGTCAGGATGGCTGAGCGGTCTAAGTCGCTGCGCTCGGGTCGCAGTCCCCACTGGAGGTTCGGGTTCGAATCCCAGAGATTCCCCCATAGGAATGAATGGTCGAAAAGCCCAATTGAAATGAATGGCGGGCTACCAGGTGTCAAAGTCCCCCAATGAACCTGGGAAGGAAAGAGCTGTCAGGATGGCTGAGCGGTCTAAGTCGCTGCGCTCGGGTCGCAGTCCCCACTGGAGGCGCGGGTTTGAATCCCAGAGATTCCCCCATAGGAATGAATGGTCGAAATGCCCAATTGAAATGAATGGCGGGCTACCAGGTGTCAAAGTCCCCCATTGAACCTGGGAAGGAAAGAGCTGTCAGGATGGCTGAGCGGTCTAAGTCGCTGCGCTCGGGTCGCAGTCCCCACTGGAGGCGCGGGTTCGAATCCCAGAGATTCCCCCATAGGAATGAATGGTCGAAATGCCCAATTGAAATGAATGGCGGGCTACCAGGTGTCAAAGTCCCCCATTGAACATTGGAAGGAAAGAGCTGTCAGGATGGCTGAGCGGTCTAAGTCGCTGCGTTCGGGTCGCAGTCCCCACTGGAGGCGAGGGTTCGAATCCCAGAGATTCCCCCATAGGAATGAATGGTCAAAATGCCCCATTGAAATGAATGGCGGGCTACCAGGTGTCAAAGTCCCCCAATGAACCTGGGAAGGAAAGAGCTGTCAGGATGGCCGAGCGGTCTAAGTCGCTGCGCTCGGGTCGCAGTCCCCACTGGAGGCGCGGGTTCGAATCCCAGAGATTCCCCCATAGGAATGAATGGTCGAAATGCCCAATTGAAATGAATGGCGGGCTACCAGGTGTCAAAGTCCCCCAATGAACCTGGGAAGGAAAGAGCTGTCAGGATGGCCGAGCGGTCTAAGTCGCTGCGCTCAGGTCGCAGTCCCCACTGGAGGCGCGGGTTCGAATCCCAGAGATTCCCCCATAGGAATGAATGGTCGAAATGCCCAATTGAAATGAATGGCGGGCTACCAGGTGTCAAAGTCCCCCAATGAACCTGGGAAGGAAAGAGCTGTCAGGATGGCCGAGCGGTCTAAGTCGCTGCGCTCGGGTCGCAGTCCCCACTGGAGGCACGGGTTCGAATCCCAGAGATTCCCCCATAGGAATGAATGGTCGAAATGCCCAATTGAAATGAATGGCGGGCTACCAGGTGTCAAAGTCCCCCATTGAACCTGGGAAGGAAAGAGCTGTCAGGATGGCTGAGCGGTCTAAGTCGCTGCGCTCGGGTCGCAGTCCCCACTGGAGGCGCGGGTTCGAATCCCAGAGATTCCCCCATAGGAATGAATGGTCGAAATGCCCAATTGAAATGAATGGCGGGCTACCAGGTGTCAAAGTCCCCCATTGAACATTGGAAGGAAAGAGCTGTCAGGATGGCTGAGCGGTCTAAGTCGCTGCGTTCGGGTCGCAGTCCCCACTGGAGGCGAGGGTTCGAATCCCAGAGATTCCCCCATAGGAATGAATGGTCAAAATGCCCCATTGAAATGAATGGCGGGCTACCAGGTGTCAAAGTCCACCATTGAACCTGGGAAGGAAAGAGCTGTCAGGATGGCCGAGCGGTCTAAGTCGCTGCGCTCGGGTCGCAGTCCCCACTGGAGGCGCGGGTTCGAATCCCAGAGATTCCCCCATAGGAATGAATGGTCGAAATGCCCAATTGAAATGAATGGCGGGCTACCAGGTGTCAAAGTCCCCCATTGAACCTGGGAAGGAAAGAGCTGTCAGGATGGCTGAGCGGTCTAAGTCGCTGCGCTCGGGTCGCAGTCCCCACTGGAGGCGCGGGTTCGAATCCCAGAGATTCCCCCATAGGAATGAATGGTCGAAATGCCCAATTGAAATGAATGGCGGGCTACCAGGTGTCAAAGTCCCCCATTGAACATTGGAAGGAAAGAGCTGTCAGGATGGCTGAGCGGTCTAAGTCGCTGCGTTCGGGTCGCAGTCCCCACTGGAGGCGAGGGTTCGAATCCCAGAGATTCCCCCATATGAATGAATGGTCGAAATGCCCCATTGAAATGAATGGCGGGCTACCAGGTGTCAAAGTCCCCCAATGAACCTGGGAAGGAAAGAGCTGTCAGGATGGCCGAGCGGTCTAAGTTGCTGCGCTCGGGTCGCAGTCCCCACTGGAGGCGCGGGTTCGAATCCCAGAGATTCCCCCATAGGAATGAATGGTCGAAATGCCCAATTGAAATGAATGGCGGGCTACCAGGTGTCAAAGTCCCCCAATGAACCTGGGAAGGAAAGAGCTGTCAGGATGGCTGAGCGGTCTAAGTCGCTGCGCTCGGGTCGCAGTCCCCACTGGAGGCGCGGGTTCGAATCCCAGAGATTCCCCCATAGGAATGAATGGTCGAAATGCCCAATTGAAATGAATGGCGGGCTACCAGGTGTCAAAGTCCCCCAATGAACCTGGGAAGGAAAGAGCTGTCAGGATGGCCGAGTGGTCTAAGTCGCTGCGCTCGGGTCGCAGTCCCCACTGGAGGCGCGGGTTCGAATCCCAGAGATTCCCCCATAGGAATGAATGGTCGAAATGCCCAATTGAAATGAATGGCGGGCTACCAGGTGTCAAAGTCCCCCATTGAACCTGGGAAGGAAAGAGCTGTCAGGATGGCTGAGCGGTCTAAGTCGCTGCGCTCGGGTCGCAGTCCCCACTGGAGGCGCGGGTTCGAATCCCAGAGATTCCCCCATAGGAATGAATGGTCGAAATGCCCAATTGAAATGAATGGCGGGCTACCAGGTGTCAAAGTCCCCCATTGAACATTGGAAGGAAAGAGCTGTCAGGATGGCTGAGCGGTCTAAGTCGCTGCGTTCGGGTCGCAGTCCCCACTGGAGGCGAGGGTTCGAATCCCAGAGATTCCCCCATAGGAATGAATGGTCAAAATGCCCCATTGAAATGAATGGCGGGCTACCAGGTGTCAAAGTCCCCCAATGAACCTGGGAAGGAAAGAGCTGTCAGGATGGCCGAGCGGTCTAAGTCGCTGCGCTCGGGTCGCAGTCCCCACTGGAGGCGCGGGTTCGAATCCCAGAGATTCCCCCATAGGAATGAATGGTCGAAATGCCCAATTGAAATGAATGGCGGGCTACCAGGTGTCAAAGTCCCCCAATGAACCTGGGAAGGAAAGAGCTGTCAGGATGGCTGAGCGGTCTAAGTCGCTGCGCTCGGGTCGCAGTCCCCACTGGAGGCGCGGGTTCGAATCCCAGAGATTCCCCCATAGGAATGAATGGTCGAAATGCCCAATTGAAATGAATGGCGGGATACCAGGTGTCAAAGTCCACCATTGAACCTGGGAAGGAAAGAGCTGTCAGGATGGCCGAGCGGTCTAAGTCGCTGCGCTCGGGTCGCAGTCCCCACTGGAGGCGCGGGTTCGAATCCCAGAGATTCCCCCATAGGAATGAATGGTCGAAATGCCCAATTGAAATGAATGGCGGGCTACCAGGTGTCAAAGTCCCCCATTGAACCTGGGAAGGAAAGAGCTGTCAGGATGGCTGAGCGGTCTAAGTCGCTGCGCTCGGGTCGCAGTCCCCACTGGAGGCGCGGGTTCGAATCCCAGAGATTCCCCCATAGGAATGAATGGTCGAAATGCCCAATTGAAATGAATGGCGGGCTACCAGGTGTCAAAGTCCCCCATTGAACATTGGAAGGAAAGAGCTGTCAGGATGGCTGAGCGGTCTAAGTCGCTGCGTTCGGGTCGCAGTCCCCACTGGAGGCGAGGGTTCGAATCCCAGAGATTCCCCCATAGGAATGAATGGTCGAAATGCCCCATTGAAATGAATGGCGGGCTACCAGGTGTCAAAGTCCCCCAATGAACCTGGGAAGGAAAGAGCTGTCAGGATGGCCGAGCGGTCTAAGTCGCTGCGCTCGGGTCGCAGTCCCCACTGGAGGCGCGGGTTCGAATCCCAGAGATTCCCCCATAGGAATGAATGGTCGAAATGCCCAATTGAAATGAATGGCGGGCTACCAGGTGTCAAAGTCCCCCAATGAACCTGGGAAGGAAAGAGCTGTCAGGATGGCTGAGCGGTCTAAGTCGCTGCGCTCGGGTCGCAGTCCCCACTGGAGGCGCGGGTTCGAATCCCAGAGATTCCCCCATAGGAATGAATGGTCGAAATGCCCAATTGAAATGAATGGCGGGCTACCAGGTGTCAAAGTCCCCCAATGAACCTGGGAAGGAAAGAGCTGTCAGGATGGCCGAGCGGTCTAAGTCGCTGCGCTCGGGTCGCAGTCCCCACTGGAGGCGCGGGTTCGAATCCCAGAGATTCCCCCATAGGAATGAATGGTCGAAATGCCCAATTGAAATGAATGGCGGGCTACCAGGTGTCAAAGTCCCCCATTAAACCTGGGAAGGAAAGAGCTGTCAGGATGGCTGAGCGGTCTAAGTCGCTGCGCTCGGGTCGCAGTCCCCACTGGAGGCGCGGGTTCGAAACCCAGAGATTCCCCCATAGGAATGAATGGTCGAAATGCCCAATTGAAATGAATGGCGGGCTACCAGGTGTCAAAGTCCCCCATTGAACATTGGAAGGAAAGAGCTGTCAGGATGGCTGAGCGGTCTAAGTCGCTGCGTTCGGGTCGCAGTCCCCACTGGAGGCGAGGGTTCGAATCCCAGAGATTCCCCCATAGGAATGAATGGTCAAAATGCCCCATTGAAATGAATGGCGGGCTACCAGGTGTCAAAGTCCACCATTGAACCTGGGAAGGAAAGAGCTGTCAGGATGGCCGAGCGGTCTAAGTCGCTGCGCTCGGGTCGCAGTCCCCACTGGAGGCGCGGGTTCGAATCCCAGAGATTCCCCCATAGGAATGAATGGTCGAAATGCCCAATTGAAATGAATGGCGGGCTACCAGGTGTCAAAGTCCCCCATTGAACCTGGGAAGGAAAGAGCTGTCAGGATGGCTGAGCGGTCTAAGTCGCTGCGCTCGGGTCGCAGTCCCCACTGGAGGCGCGGGTTCGAATCCCAGAGATTCCCCCATAGGAATGAATGGTCGAAATGCCCAATTGAAATGAATGGCGGGCTACCAGGTGTCAAAGTCCCCCATTGAACATTGGAAGGAAAGAGCTGTCAGGATGGCTGAGCGGTCTAAGTCGCTGCGTTCGGGTCGCAGTCCCCACTGGAGGCGAGGGTTCGAATCCCAGAGATTCCCCCATAGGAATGAATGGTCGAAATGCCCCATTGAAATGAATGGCGGGCTACCAGGTGTCAAAGTCCCCCAATGAACCTGGGAAGGAAAGAGCTGTCAGGATGGCCGAGCGGTCTAAGTTGCTGCGCTCGGGTCGCAGTCCCCACTGGAGGCGCGGGTTCGAATCCCAGAGATTCCCCCATAGGAATGAATGGTCGAAATGCCCAATTGAAATGAATGGCGGGCTACCAGGTGTCAAAGTCCCCCAATGAACCTGGGAAGGAAAGAGCTGTCAGGATGGCTGAGCGGTCTAAGTCGCTGCGCTCGGGTCGCAGTCCCCACTGGAGGCGCGGGTTCGAATCCCAGAGATTCCCCCATAGGAATGAATGGTCGAAATGCCCAATTGAAATGAATGGCGGGCTACCAGGTGTCAAAGTCCCCCAATGAACCTGGGAAGGAAAGAGCTGTCAGGATGGCCGAGTGGTCTAAGTCGCTGCGCTCGGGTCGCAGTCCCCACTGGAGGCGCGGGTTCGAATCCCAGAGATTCCCCCATAGGAATGAATGGTCGAAATGCCCAATTGAAATGAATGGCGGGCTACCAGGTGTCAAAGTCCCCCATTGAACCTGGGAAGGAAAGAGCTGTCAGGATGGCTGAGCGGTCTAAGTCGCTGCGCTCGGGTCGCAGTCCCCACTGGAGGCGCGGGTTCGAATCCCAGAGATTCCCCCATAGGAATGAATGGTCGAAATGCCCAATTGAAATGAATGGCGGGCTACCAGGTGTCAAAGTCCCCCATTGAACATTGGAAGGAAAGAGCTGTCAGGATGGCTGAGCGGTCTAAGTCGCTGCGTTCGGGTCGCAGTCCCCACTGGAGGCGAGGGTTCGAATCCCAGAGATTCCCCCATAGGAATGAATGGTCAAAATGCCCCATTGAAATGAATGGCGGGCTACCAGGTGTCAAAGTCCCCCAATGAACCTGGGAAGGAAAGAGCTGTCAGGATGGCCGAGCGGTCTAAGTCGCTGCGCTCGGGTCGCAGTCCCCACTGGAGGCGCGGGTTCGAATCCCAGAGATTCCCCCATAGGAATGAATGGTCGAAATGCCCAATTGAAATGAATGGCGGGCTACCAGGTGTCAAAGTCCCCCAATGAACCTGGGAAGGAAAGAGCTGTCAGGATGGCCGAGCGGTCTAAGTCGCTGCGCTCGGGTCGCAGTCCCCACTGGAGGCGCGGGTTCGAATCCCAGAGATTCCCCCATAGGAATGAATGGTCGAAATGCCCAATTGAAATGAATGGCGGGCTACCAGGTGTCAAAGTCCCCCATTGAACCTGGGAAGGAAAGAGCTGTCAGGATGGCTGAGCGGTCTAAGTCGCTGCGCTCGGGTCGCAGTCCCCACTGGAGGCGCGGGTTCGAATCCCAGAGATTCCCCCATAGGAATGAATGGTCGAAATGCCCAATTGAAATGAATGGCGGGCTACCAGGTGTCAAAGTCCCCCAATGAACCTGGGAAGGAAAGAGCTGTCAGGATGGCTGAGCGGTCTAAGTCGCTGCGCTCGGGTCGCAGTCCCCACTGGAGGTTCGGGTTCGAATCCCAGAGATTCCCCCATAGGAATGAATGGTCGAAAAGCCCAATTGAAATGAATGGCGGGCTACCAGGTGTCAAAGTCCCCCAATGAACCTGGGAAGGAAAGAGCTGTCAGGATGGCTGAGCGGTCTAAGTCGCTGCGCTCGGGTCGCAGTCCCCACTGGAGGCGCGGGTTTGAATCCCAGAGATTCCCCCATAGGAATGAATGGTCGAAATGCCCAATTGAAATGAATGGCGGGCTACCAGGTGTCAAAGTCCCCCATTGAACCTGGGAAGGAAAGAGCTGTCAGGATGGCTGAGCGGTCTAAGTCGCTGCGCTCGGGTCGCAGTCCCCACTGGAGGCGCGGGTTCGAATCCCAGAGATTCCCCCATAGGAATGAATGGTCGAAATGCCCAATTGAAATGAATGGCGGGCTACCAGGTGTCAAAGTCCCCCATTGAACATTGGAAGGAAAGAGCTGTCAGGATGGCTGAGCGGTCTAAGTCGCTGCGTTCGGGTCGCAGTCCCCACTGGAGGCGAGGGTTCGAATCCCAGAGATTCCCCCATAGGAATGAATGGTCAAAATGCCCCATTGAAATGAATGGCGGGCTACCAGGTGTCAAAGTCCCCCAATGAACCTGGGAAGGAAAGAGCTGTCAGGATGGCCGAGCGGTCTAAGTCGCTGCGCTCGGGTCGCAGTCCCCACTGGAGGCGCGGGTTCGAATCCCAGAGATTCCCCCATAGGAATGAATGGTCGAAATGCCCAATTGAAATGAATGGCGGGCTACCAGGTGTCAAAGTCCCCCAATGAACCTGGGAAGGAAAGAGCTGTCAGGATGGCCGAGCGGTCTAAGTCGCTGCGCTCAGGTCGCAGTCCCCACTGGAGGCGCGGGTTCGAATCCCAGAGATTCCCCCATAGGAATGAATGGTCGAAATGCCCAATTGAAATGAATGGCGGGCTACCAGGTGTCAAAGTCCCCCAATGAACCTGGGAAGGAAAGAGCTGTCAGGATGGCCGAGCGGTCTAAGTCGCTGCGCTCGGGTCGCAGTCCCCACTGGAGGCACGGGTTCGAATCCCAGAGATTCCCCCATAGGAATGAATGGTCGAAATGCCCAATTGAAATGAATGGCGGGCTACCAGGTGTCAAAGTCCCCCATTGAACCTGGGAAGGAAAGAGCTGTCAGGATGGCTGAGCGGTCTAAGTCGCTGCGCTCGGGTCGCAGTCCCCACTGGAGGCGCGGGTTCGAATCCCAGAGATTCCCCCATAGGAATGAATGGTCGAAATGCCCAATTGAAATGAATGGCGGGCTACCAGGTGTCAAAGTCCCCCAATGAACCTGGGAAGGAAAGAGCTGTCAGGATGGCTGAGCGGTCTAAGTCGCTGCGCTCGGGTCGCAGTCCCCACTGGAGGTTCGGGTTCGAATCCCAGAGATTTCCCCATAGGAATGAATGGTCGAAAAGCCCAATTGAAATGAATGGCGGGCTACCAGGTGTCAAAGTCCCCCAATGAACCTGGGAAGGAAAGAGCTGTCAGGATGGCTGAGCGGTCTAAGTCGCTGCGCTCGGGTCGCAGTCCCCACTGGAGGCGCGGGTTTGAATCCCAGAGATTCCCCCATAGGAATGAATGGTCGAAATGCCCAATTGAAATGAATGGCGGGCTACCAGGTGTCAAAGTCCCCCATTGAACCTGGGAAGGAAAGAGCTGTCAGGATGGCTGAGCGGTCTAAGTCGCTGCGCTCGGGTCGCAGTCCCCACTGGAGGCGTGGGTTCGAATCCCAGAGATTCCCCCATAGGAATGAATGGTCGAAATGCCCAATTGAAATGAATGGCGGGCTACCAGGTGTCAAAGTCCCCCATTGAACATTGGAAGGAAAGAGCTGTCAGGATGGCTGAGCGGTCTAAGTCGCTGCGTTCGGGTCGCAGTCCCCACTGGAGGCGAGGGTTCGAATCCCAGAGATTCCCCCATAGGAATGAATGGTCAAAATGCCCCATTGAAATGAATGGAGGGCTACCAGGTGTCAAAGTCCCCCAATGAACCTGGGAAGGAAAGAGCTGTCAGGATGGCCGAGCGGTCTAAGTCGCTGCGCTCGGGTCGCAGTCCCCACTGGAGGCGCGGGTTCGAATCCCAGAGATTCCCCCATAGGAATGAATGGTCGAAATGCCCAATTGAAATGAATGGCGGGCTACCAGGTGTCAAAGTCCCCCAATGAACCTGGGAAGGAAAGAGCTGTCAGGATGGCTGAGCGGTCTAAGTCGCTGCGCTCGGGTCGCAGTCCCCACTGGAGGCGCGGGTTCGAATCCCAGAGATTCCCCCATAGGAATGAATGGTCGAAATGCCCAATTGAAATGAATGGCGGGCTACCAGGTGTCAAAGTCCCCCAATGAACCTGGGAAGGAAAGAGCTGTCAGGATGGCCGAGCGGTCTAAGTCGCTGCGCTCGGGTCGCAGTCCCCCACTGGAGGCGCGGGTTCGAATCCCAGAGATTCCCCCATAGGAATGAATGGTCGAAATGCCCAATTGAAATGAATGGCGGGCTACCAGGTGTCAAAGTCCCCCAATGAACCTGGGAAGGAAAGAGCTGTCAGGATGGCTGAGCGGTCTAAGTCGCTGCGCTCGGGTCGCAGTCCCCACTGGAGGCGCGGGTTCGAATCCCAGAGATTCCCCCATAGGAATGAATGGTCGAAATGCCCAATTGAAATGAATGGCGGGATACCAGGTGTCAAAGTCCACCATTGAACCTGGGAAGGAAAGAGCTGTCAGGATGGCCGAGCGGTCTAAGTCGCTGCGCTCGGGTCGCAGTCCCCAGTGGAGGCGCGGGTTCGAATCCCAGAGATTCCCCCATAGGAATGAATGGTCGAAATGCCCAATTGAAATGAATGGCGGGCTACCAGGTGTCAAAGTCCCCCATTGAACCTGGGAAGGAAAGAGCTGTCAGGATGGCTGAGCGGTCTAAGTCGCTGCGCTCGGGTCGCAGTCCCCACTGGAGGCAGGGGTTCGAATCCCAGAGATTCCCCCATAGGAATGAATGGTCGAAATGCCCAATTGAAATGAATGGCGGGCTACCAGGTGTCAAAGTCCCCCATTGAACATTGGAAGGAAAGAGCTGTCAGGATGGCTGAGCGGTCTAAGTCGCTGCGTTCGGGTCGCAGTCCCCACTGGAGGCGAGGGTTCGAATCCCAGAGATTCCCCCATAGGAATGAATGGTCGAAATGCCCCATTGAAATGAATGGCGGGCTACCAGGTGTCAAAGTCCCCCAATGAACCTGGGAAGGAAAGAGCTGTCAGGATGGCCGAGCGGTCTAAGTCGCTGCGCTCGGGTCGCAGTCCCCACTGGAGGCGCGGGTTCGAATCCCAGAGATTCCCCCATAGGAATGAATGGTCGAAATGCCCAATTGAAATGAATGGCGGGCTACCAGGTGTCAAAGTCCCCCAATGAACCTGGGAAGGAAAGAGCTGTCAGGATGGCTGAGCGGTCTAAGTCGCTGCGCTCGGGTCGCAGTCCCCACTGGAGGCGCGGGTTCGAATCCCAGAGATTCCCCCATAGGAATGAATGGTCGAAATGCCCAATTGAAATGAATGGCGGGCTACCAGGTGTCAAAGTCCCCCAATGAACCTGGGAAGGAAAGAGCTGTCAGGATGGCCGAGTGGTCTAAGTCGCTGCGCTCGGGTCGCAGTCCCCACTGGAGGCGCGGGTTCGAATCCCAGAGATTCCCCCATAGGAATGAATGGTCGAAATGCCCAATTGAAATGAATGGCGGGCTACCAGGTGTCAAAGTCCCCCATTGAACCTGGGAAGGAAAGAGCTGTCAGGATGGCTGAGCGGTCTAAGTCGCTGCGCTCGGGTCGCAGTCCCCACTGGAGGCGCGGGTTCGAATCCCAGAGATTCCCCCATAGGAATGAATGGTCGAAATGCCCAATTGAAATGAATGGCGGGCTACCAGGTGTCAAAGTCCCCCATTGAACATTGGAAGGAAAGAGCTGTCAGGATGGCTGAGCGGTCTAAGTCGCTGCGTTCGGGTCGCAGTCCCCACTGGAGGCGAGGGTTCGAATCCCAGAGATTCCCCCATAGGAATGAATGGTCAAAATGCCCCATTGAAATGAATGGCGGGCTACCAGGTGTCAAAGTCCCCCAATGAACCTGGGAAGGAAAGAGCTGTCAGGATGGCCGAGCGGTCTAAGTCGCTGCGCTCGGGTCGCAGTCCCCACTGGAGGCGCGGGTTCGAATCCCAGAGATTCCCCCATAGGAATGAATGGTCGAAATGCCCAATTGAAATGAATGGCGGGCTACCAGGTGTCAAAGTCCCCCAATGAACCTGGGAAGGAAAGAGCTGTCAGGATGGCTGAGCGGTCTAAGTCGCTGCGCTCGGGTCGCAGTCCCCACTGGAGGCGCGGGTTCGAATCCCAGAGATTCCCCCATAGGAATGAATGGTCGAAATGCCCAATTGAAATGAATGGCGGGATACCAGGTGTCAAAGTCCACCATTGAACCTGGGAAGGAAAGAGCTGTCAGGATGGCCGAGCGGTCTAAGTCGCTGCGCTCGGGTCGCAGTCCCCACTGGAGGCGCGGGTTCGAATCCCAGAGATTCCCCCATAGGAATGAATGGTCGAAATGCCCAATTGAAATGAATGGCGGGCTACCAGGTGTCAAAGTCCCCCATTGAACCTGGGAAGGAAAGAGCTGTCAGGATGGCTGAGCGGTCTAAGTCGCTGCGCTCGGGTCGCAGTCCCCACTGGAGGCGCGGGTTCGAATCCCAGAGATTCCCCCATAGGAATGAATGGTCGAAATGCCCAATTGAAATGAATGGCGGGCTACCAGGTGTCAAAGTCCCCCATTGAACATTGGAAGGAAAGAGCTGTCAGGATGGCTGAGCGGTCTAAGTCGCTGCGTTCGGGTCGCAGTCCCCACTGGAGGCGAGGGTTCGAATCCCAGAGATTCCCCCATAGGAATGAATGGTCGAAATGCCCCATTGAAATGAATGGCGGGCTACCAGGTGTCAAAGTCCCCCAATTACCCTGGGAAGGAAAGAGCTGTCAGGATGGCCGAGCGGTCTAAGTCGCTGCGCTCGGGTCGCAGTCCCCACTGGAGGCGCGGGTTCGAATCCCAGAGATTCCCCCATAGGAATGAATGGTCGAAATGCCCAATTGAAATGAATGGCGGGCTACCAGGTGTCAAAGTCCCCCAATGAACCTGGGAAGGAAAGAGCTGTCAGGATGGCTGAGCGGTCTAAGTCGCTGCGCTCGGGTCGCAGTCCCCACTGGAGGCGCGGGTTCGAATCCCAGAGATTCCCCCATAGGAATGAATGGTCGAAATGCCCAATTGAAATGAATGGCGGGCTACCAGGTGTCAAAGTCCCCCAATGAACCTGGGAAGGAAAGAGCTGTCAGGATGGCCGAGCGGTCTAAGTCGCTGCGCTCGGGTCGCAGTCCCCACTGGAGGCGCGGGTTCGAATCCCAGAGATTCCCCCATAGGAATGAATGGTCGAAATGCCCAATTGAAATGAATGGCGGGCTACCAGGTGTCAAAGTCCCCCATTAAACCTGGGAAGGAAAGAGCTGTCAGGATGGCTGAGCGGTCTAAGTCGCTGCGCTCGGGTCGCAGTCCCCACTGGAGGCGCGGGTTCGAAACCCAGAGATTCCCCCATAGGAATGAATGGTCGAAATGCCCAATTGAAATGAATGGCGGGCTACCAGGTGTCAAAGTCCCCCATTGAACATTGGAAGGAAAGAGCTGTCAGGATGGCTGAGCGGTCTAAGTCGCTGCGTTCGGGTCGCAGTCCCCACTGGAGGCGAGGGTTCGAATCCCAGAGATTCCCCCATAGGAATGAATGGTCAAAATGCCCCATTGAAATGAATGGCGGGCTACCAGGTGTCAAAGTCCACCATTGAACCTGGGAAGGAAAGAGCTGTCAGGATGGCCGAGCGGTCTAAGTCGCTGCGCTCGGGTCGCAGTCCCCACTGGAGGCGCGGGTTCGAATCCCAGAGATTCCCCCATAGGAATGAATGGTCGAAATGCCCAATTGAAATGAATGGCGGGCTACCAGGTGTCAAAGTCCCCCATTGAACCTGGGAAGGAAAGAGCTGTCAGGATGGCTGAGCGGTCTAAGTCGCTGCGCTCGGGTCGCAGTCCCCACTGGAGGCGCGGGTTCGAATCCCAGAGATTCCCCCATAGGAATGAATGGTCGAAATGCCCAATTGAAATGAATGGCGGGCTACCAGGTGTCAAAGTCCCCCATTGAACATTGGAAGGAAAGAGCTGTCAGGATGGCTGAGCGGTCTAAGTCGCTGCGTTCGGGTCGCAGTCCCCACTGGAGGCGAGGGTTCGAATCCCAGAGATTCCCCCATAGGAATGAATGGTCGAAATGCCCCATTGAAATGAATGGCGGGCTACCAGGTGTCAAAGTCCCCCAATGAACCTGGGAAGGAAAGAGCTGTCAGGATGGCCGAGCGGTCTAAGTTGCTGCGCTCGGGTCGCAGTCCCCACTGGAGGCGCGGGTTCGAATCCCAGAGATTCCCCCATAGGAATGAATGGTCGAAATGCCCAATTGAAATGAATGGCGGGCTACCAGGTGTCAAAGTCCCCCAATGAACCTGGGAAGGAAAGAGCTGTCAGGATGGCTGAGCGGTCTAAGTCGCTGCGCTCGGGTCGCAGTCCCCACTGGAGGCGCGGGTTCGAATCCCAGAGATTCCCCCATAGGAATGAATGGTCGAAATGCCCAATTGAAATGAATGGCGGGCTACCAGGTGTCAAAGTCCCCCAATGAACCTGGGAAGGAAAGAGCTGTCAGGATGGCCGAGTGGTCTAAGTCGCTGCGCTCGGGTCGCAGTCCCCACTGGAGGCGCGGGTTCGAATCCCAGAGATTCCCCCATAGGAATGAATGGTCGAAATGCCCAATTGAAATGAATGGCGGGCTACCAGGTGTCAAAGTCCCCCATTGAACCTGGGAAGGAAAGAGCTGTCAGGATGGCTGAGCGGTCTAAGTCGCTGCGCTCGGGTCGCAGTCCCCACTGGAGGCGCGGGTTCGAATCCCAGAGATTCCCCCATAGGAATGAATGGTCGAAATGCCCAATTGAAATGAATGGCGGGCTACCAGGTGTCAAAGTCCCCCATTGAACATTGGAAGGAAAGAGCTGTCAGGATGGCTGAGCGGTCTAAGTCGCTGCGTTCGGGTCGCAGTCCCCACTGGAGGCGAGGGTTCGAATCCCAGAGATTCCCCCATAGGAATGAATGGTCAAAATGCCCCATTGAAATGAATGGCGGGCTACCAGGTGTCAAAGTCCCCCAATGAACCTGGGAAGGAAAGAGCTGTCAGGATGGCCGAGCGGTCTAAGTCGCTGCGCTCGGGTCGCAGTCCCCACTGGAGGCGCGGGTTCGAATCCCAGAGATTCCCCCATAGGAATGAATGGTCGAAATGCCCAATTGAAATGAATGGCGGGCTACCAGGTGTCAAAGTCCCCCAATGAACCTGGGAAGGAAAGAGCTGTCAGGATGGCCGAGCGGTCTAAGTCGCTGCGCTCGGGTCGCAGTCCCCACTGGAGGCGCGGGTTCGAATCCCAGAGATTCCCCCATAGGAATGAATGGTCGAAATGCCCAATTGAAATGAATGGCGGGCTACCAGGTGTCAAAGTCCCCCATTGAACCTGGGAAGGAAAGAGCTGTCAGGATGGCTGAGCGGTCTAAGTCGCTGCGCTCGGGTCGCAGTCCCCACTGGAGGCGCGGGTTCGAATCCCAGAGATTCCCCCATAGGAATGAATGGTCGAAATGCCCAATTGAAATGAATGGCGGGCTACCAGGTGTCAAAGTCCCCCAATGAACCTGGGAAGGAAAGAGCTGTCAGGATGGCTGAGCGGTCTAAGTCGCTGCGCTCGGGTCGCAGTCCCCACTGGAGGTTCGGGTTCGAATCCCAGAGATTCCCCCATAGGAATGAATGGTCGAAAAGCCCAATTGAAATGAATGGCGGGCTACCAGGTGTCAAAGTCCCCCAATGAACCTGGGAAGGAAAGAGCTGTCAGGATGGCTGAGCGGTCTAAGTCGCTGCGCTCGGGTCGCAGTCCCCACTGGAGGCGCGGGTTTGAATCCCAGAGATTCCCCCATAGGAATGAATGGTCGAAATGCCCAATTGAAATGAATGGCGGGCTACCAGGTGTCAAAGTCCCCCATTGAACCTGGGAAGGAAAGAGCTGTCAGGATGGCTGAGCGGTCTAAGTCGCTGCGCTCGGGTCGCAGTCCCCACTGGAGGCGCGGGTTCGAATCCCAGAGATTCCCCCATAGGAATGAATGGTCGAAATGCCCAATTGAAATGAATGGCGGGCTACCAGGTGTCAAAGTCCCCCATTGAACATTGGAAGGAAAGAGCTGTCAGGATGGCTGAGCGGTCTAAGTCGCTGCGTTCGGGTCGCAGTCCCCACTGGAGGCGAGGGTTCGAATCCCAGAGATTCCCCCATAGGAATGAATGGTCAAAATGCCCCATTGAAATGAATGGCGGGCTACCAGGTGTCAAAGTCCCCCAATGAACCTGGGAAGGAAAGAGCTGTCAGGATGGCCGAGCGGTCTAAGTCGCTGCGCTCGGGTCGCAGTCCCCACTGGAGGCGCGGGTTCGAATCCCAGAGATTCCCCCATAGGAATGAATGGTCGAAATGCCCAATTGAAATGAATGGCGGGCTACCAGGTGTCAAAGTCCCCCAATGAACCTGGGAAGGAAAGAGCTGTCAGGATGGCCGAGCGGTCTAAGTCGCTGCGCTCAGGTCGCAGTCCCCACTGGAGGCGCGGGTTCGAATCCCAGAGATTCCCCCATAGGAATGAATGGTCGAAATGCCCAATTGAAATGAATGGCGGGCTACCAGGTGTCAAAGTCCCCCAATGAACCTGGGAAGGAAAGAGCTGTCAGGATGGCCGAGCGGTCTAAGTCGCTGCGCTCGGGTCGCAGTCCCCACTGGAGGCACGGGTTCGAATCCCAGAGATTCCCCCATAGGAATGAATGGTCGAAATGCCCAATTGAAATGAATGGCGGGCTACCAGGTGTCAAAGTCCCCCATTGAACCTGGGAAGGAAAGAGCTGTCAGGATGGCTGAGCGGTCTAAGTCGCTGCGCTCGGGTCGCAGTCCCCACTGGAGGCGCGGGTTCGAATCCCAGAGATTCCCCCATAGGAATGAATGGTCGAAATGCCCAATTGAAATGAATGGCGGGCTACCAGGTGTCAAAGTCCCCCATTGAACATTGGAAGGAAAGAGCTGTCAGGATGGCTGAGCGGTCTAAGTCGCTGCGTTCGGGTCGCAGTCCCCACTGGAGGCGAGGGTTCGAATCCCAGAGATTCCCCCATAGGAATGAATGGTCAAAATGCCCCATTGAAATGAATGGCGGGCTACCAGGTGTCAAAGTCCACCATTGAACCTGGGAAGGAAAGAGCTGTCAGGATGGCCGAGCGGTCTAAGTCGCTGCGCTCGGGTCGCAGTCCCCACTGGAGGCGCGGGTTCGAATCCCAGAGATTCCCCCATAGGAATGAATGGTCGAAATGCCCAATTGAAATGAATGGCGGGCTACCAGGTGTCAAAGTCCCCCATTGAACCTGGGAAGGAAAGAGCTGTCAGGATGGCTGAGCGGTCTAAGTCGCTGCGCTCGGGTCGCAGTCCCCACTGGAGGCGCGGGTTCGAATCCCAGAGATTCCCCCATAGGAATGAATGGTCGAAATGCCCAATTGAAATGAATGGCGGGCTACCAGGTGTCAAAGTCCCCCATTGAACATTGGAAGGAAAGAGCTGTCAGGATGGCTGAGCGGTCTAAGTCGCTGCGTTCGGGTCGCAGTCCCCACTGGAGGCGAGGGTTCGAATCCCAGAGATTCCCCCATATGAATGAATGGTCGAAATGCCCCATTGAAATGAATGGCGGGCTACCAGGTGTCAAAGTCCCCCAATGAACCTGGGAAGGAAAGAGCTGTCAGGATGGCCGAGCGGTCTAAGTTGCTGCGCTCGGGTCGCAGTCCCCACTGGAGGCGCGGGTTCGAATCCCAGAGATTCCCCCATAGGAATGAATGGTCGAAATGCCCAATTGAAATGAATGGCGGGCTACCAGGTGTCAAAGTCCCCCAATGAACCTGGGAAGGAAAGAGCTGTCAGGATGGCTGAGCGGTCTAAGTCGCTGCGCTCGGGTCGCAGTCCCCACTGGAGGCGCGGGTTCGAATCCCAGAGATTCCCCCATAGGAATGAATGGTCGAAATGCCCAATTGAAATGAATGGCGGGCTACCAGGTGTCAAAGTCCCCCAATGAACCTGGGAAGGAAAGAGCTGTCAGGATGGCCGAGTGGTCTAAGTCGCTGCGCTCGGGTCGCAGTCCCCACTGGAGGCGCGGGTTCGAATCCCAGAGATTCCCCCATAGGAATGAATGGTCGAAATGCCCAATTGAAATGAATGGCGGGCTACCAGGTGTCAAAGTCCCCCATTGAACCTGGGAAGGAAAGAGCTGTCAGGATGGCTGAGCGGTCTAAGTCGCTGCGCTCGGGTCGCAGTCCCCACTGGAGGCGCGGGTTCGAATCCCAGAGATTCCCCCATAGGAATGAATGGTCGAAATGCCCAATTGAAATGAATGGCGGGCTACCAGGTGTCAAAGTCCCCCATTGAACATTGGAAGGAAAGAGCTGTCAGGATGGCTGAGCGGTCTAAGTCGCTGCGTTCGGGTCGCAGTCCCCACTGGAGGCGAGGGTTCGAATCCCAGAGATTCCCCCATAGGAATGAATGGTCAAAATGCCCCATTGAAATGAATGGCGGGCTACCAGGTGTCAAAGTCCCCCAATGAACCTGGGAAGGAAAGAGCTGTCAGGATGGCCGAGCGGTCTAAGTCGCTGCGCTCGGGTCGCAGTCCCCACTGGAGGCGCGGGTTCGAATCCCAGAGATTCCCCCATAGGAATGAATGGTCGAAATGCCCAATTGAAATGAATGGCGGGCTACCAGGTGTCAAAGTCCCCCAATGAACCTGGGAAGGAAAGAGCTGTCAGGATGGCTGAGCGGTCTAAGTCGCTGCGCTCGGGTCGCAGTCCCCACTGGAGGCGCGGGTTCGAATCCCAGAGATTCCCCCATAGGAATGAATGGTCGAAATGCCCAATTGAAATGAATGGCGGGATACCAGGTGTCAAAGTCCACCATTGAACCTGGGAAGGAAAGAGCTGTCAGGATGGCCGAGCGGTCTAAGTCGCTGCGCTCGGGTCGCAGTCCCCACTGGAGGCGCGGGTTCGAATCCCAGAGATTCCCCCATAGGAATGAATGGTCGAAATGCCCAATTGAAATGAATGGCGGGCTACCAGGTGTCAAAGTCCCCCATTGAACCTGGGAAGGAAAGAGCTGTCAGGATGGCTGAGCGGTCTAAGTCGCTGCGCTCGGGTCGCAGTCCCCACTGGAGGCGCGGGTTCGAATCCCAGAGATTCCCCCATAGGAATGAATGGTCGAAATGCCCAATTGAAATGAATGGCGGGCTACCAGGTGTCAAAGTCCCCCATTGAACATTGGAAGGAAAGAGCTGTCAGGATGGCTGAGCGGTCTAAGTCGCTGCGTTCGGGTCGCAGTCCCCACTGGAGGCGAGGGTTCGAATCCCAGAGATTCCCCCATAGGAATGAATGGTCGAAATGCCCCATTGAAATGAATGGCGGGCTACCAGGTGTCAAAGTCCCCCAATGAACCTGGGAAGGAAAGAGCTGTCAGGATGGCCGAGCGGTCTAAGTCGCTGCGCTCGGGTCGCAGTCCCCACTGGAGGCGCGGGTTCGAATCCCAGAGATTCCCCCATAGGAATGAATGGTCGAAATGCCCAATTGAAATGAATGGCGGGCTACCAGGTGTCAAAGTCCCCCAATGAACCTGGGAAGGAAAGAGCTGTCAGGATGGCTGAGCGGTCTAAGTCGCTGCGCTCGGGTCGCAGTCCCCACTGGAGGCGCGGGTTCGAATCCCAGAGATTCCCCCATAGGAATGAATGGTCGAAATGCCCAATTGAAATGAATGGCGGGCTACCAGGTGTCAAAGTCCCCCAATGAACCTGGGAAGGAAAGAGCTGTCAGGATGGCCGAGCGGTCTAAGTCGCTGCGCTCGGGTCGCAGTCCCCACTGGAGGCGCGGGTTCGAATCCCAGAGATTCCCCCATAGGAATGAATGGTCGAAATGCCCAATTGAAATGAATGGCGGGCTACCAGGTGTCAAAGTCCCCCATTAAACCTGGGAAGGAAAGAGCTGTCAGGATGGCTGAGCGGTCTAAGTCGCTGCGCTCGGGTCGCAGTCCCCACTGGAGGCGCGGGTTCGAAACCCAGAGATTCCCCCATAGGAATGAATGGTCGAAATGCCCAATTGAAATGAATGGCGGGCTACCAGGTGTCAAAGTCCCCCATTGAACATTGGAAGGAAAGAGCTGTCAGGATGGCTGAGCGGTCTAAGTCGCTGCGTTCGGGTCGCAGTCCCCACTGGAGGCGAGGGTTCGAATCCCAGAGATTCCCCCATAGGAATGAATGGTCAAAATGCCCCATTGAAATGAATGGCGGGCTACCAGGTGTCAAAGTCCACCATTGAACCTGGGAAGGAAAGAGCTGTCAGGATGGCCGAGCGGTCTAAGTCGCTGCGCTCGGGTCGCAGTCCCCACTGGAGGCGCGGGTTCGAATCCCAGAGATTCCCCCATAGGAATGAATGGTCGAAATGCCCAATTGAAATGAATGGCGGGCTACCAGGTGTCAAAGTCCCCCATTGAACCTGGGAAGGAAAGAGCTGTCAGGATGGCTGAGCGGTCTAAGTCGCTGCGCTCGGGTCGCAGTCCCCACTGGAGGCGCGGGTTCGAATCCCAGAGATTCCCCCATAGGAATGAATGGTCGAAATGCCCAATTGAATAAATGGCGGGCTACCAGGTGTCAAAGTCCCCCAATGAACCTGGGAAGGAAAGAGCTGTCAGGATGGCTGAGCGGTCTAAGTCGCTGCGCTCGGGTCGCAGTCCCCACTGGAGGCGCGGGTTCGAATCCCAGAGATTCCCCCATAGGAATGAATGGTCGAAATGCCCAATTGAAATGAATGGCGGGCTACCAGGTGTCAAAGTCCCCCAATGAACCTGGGAAGGAAAGAGCTGTCAGGATGGCTGAGCGGTCTAAGTCGCTGCGCTCGGGTCGCAGTCCCCACTGGAGGCGCGGGTTCGAATCCCAGAGATTCCCCCATAGGAATGAATGGTCGAAATGCCCCATTGAAATGAATGGCGGGATTCCAGGTGTCAAAGTCCACCATTGAACCTGGGAAGGAAAGAGCTGTCAGGATGGCCGAGCGGTCTAAGTCGCTGCGCTCGGGTCGCAGTCCCCACTGGAGGCGCGGGTTCGAATCCCAGAGATTCCCCCATAGGAATGAATGGTCGAAATGCCCAATTGAAATGAATGGCGGGCTACCAGGTGTCAAAGTCCCCCATTGAACCTTGGAAGGAAAGAGCTGTCAGGATGGCTGAGCGGTCTAAGTCGCTGCGCTCGGGTCGCAGTCCCCACTGGAGGCGCGGGTTCGAATCCCAGAGATTCCCCCATAGGAATGAATGGTCGAAATGCCCCATTGAAATGAATGGCGGGCTACCAGGTGTCAAAGTCCCCCAATGAACCTGGGAAGGAAAGAGCTGTCAGGATGGCTGAGCGGTCTAAGTCGCTGCGCTCGGGTCGCAGTCCCCACTGGAGGCGCGGGTTCGAATCCCAGAGATTCCCCCATAGGAATGAATGGTCAAAATGCCCAATTGAAATGAATGGCGGGCTACCAGGTGTCAAAGTCCCCCAATGAACCTGGGAAGGAAAGAGCTGTCAGGATGGCTGAGCGGTCTAAGTCGCTGCGCATGGGTCGCAGTCCCCACTGGAGGCGCGGGTTCGAATCCCAGAGATTCCCCCATAGGAATGAATGGTCGAAATGCCCAATTGAAATGAATGGCGGGCTACCAGGTGTCAAAGTCCCCCAATGAACCTGGGAAGGAAAGAGCTGTCAGGATGGCTGAGCGGTCTAAGTCGCTGCGCTCGGGTCGCAGTCCCCACTGGAGGCGCGGGTTCGAATCCCAGAGATTCCCCCATAGGAATGAATGGTCAAAATGCCCAATTGAAATGAATGGCGGGCTACCAGGTGTCAAAGTCCACCATTGAACCTGGGAAGGAAAGAGCTGTCAGGATGGCCGAGCGGTCTAAGTCGCTGCGCTCGGGTCGCAGTCCCACTGGAGGCGAGGGTTCGAATCCCAGAGATTCCCCCATAGGAATGAATGGTCGAAATGCCCAATTGAAATAAATGGCGGGCTACCAGGTGTCAAAGTCCCCCAATGAACCTGGAAAGGAAAGAGCTGTCAGGATGGCTGAGCGGTCTAAGTCGCTGCGCTCGGGTCGCAGTCCCCACTGGAGGCGCGGGTTCGAATCCCAGAGATTCCCCCATAGGAATGAATGGTCGAAATGCCCAATTGAAATAAATGGCGGGCTACCAGGTGTCAAAGTCCCCCAATGAACCTGGGAAGGAAAGAGCTGTCAGGATGGCCGAGCGGTCTAAGTCGCTGCGCTCGGGTCGCAGTCCCCACTGGAGGCGCGGGTTCGAATCCCAGAGATTCCCCCATAGGAATGAATGGTCGAAATGCCCAATTGAAATGAATGGCGGGCTACCAGGTGTCAAAGTCCCCCAATGAACCTGGGAAGGAAAGAGCTGTCAGGATGGCTGAGCGGTCTAAGTCGCTGCGCATGGGTCGCAGTCCCCACTGGAGGCGCGGGTTCGAATCCCAGAGATTCCCCCATAGGAATGAATGGTCGAAATGCCCAATTGAAATGAATGGCGGGCTACCAGGTGTCAAAGTCACCCATTGAACCTTGGAAGGAAAGAGCTGTCAGGATGGCTGAGCGGTCTAAGTCGCTGCGCTCAGTTCGCAGTCCCCACTGGAGGCGCGGGTTCGAATCCCAGAGATTCCCCCATAGGAATGAATGGTCGAAATGCCCAATTGAAATGAATGGCGGGCTACCAGGTGTCAAAGTCCCCCATTGAACCTTGGAAGAAAAGAGCTGTCAGGATGGCTGAGCGGTCTAAGTCGCTGCGCTCGGGTCGCAGTCCCCACTGGAGGCGCGGGTTCGAATCCCAGAGATTCCCCCATAGGAATGAATGGTCGAAATGCCCAATTGAAATAAATGGCGGGCTACCAGGTGTCAAAGTCCCCCAATGAACCTGGGAAGGAAAGAGCTGTCAGGATGGCTGAGCGGTCTAAGTCGCTGCGCTCGGGTCGCAGTCCCCACTGGAGGCGCGGGTTCGAATCCCAGAGATTCCCCCATAGGAATGAATGGTCGAAATGCCCAATTGAAATGAATGGCGGGCTACCAGGTGTCAAAGTCCCCCAATGAACCTGGGAAGGAAAGAGCTGTCAGGATGGCCGAGCGGTCTAAGTCGCTGCGCTCGGGTCGCAGTCCCCACTGGAGGCGCGGGTTCGAATCCCAGAGATTCCCCCATAGGAATGAATGGTCGAAATGCCCAATTGAAATGAATGGCGGGCTACCAGGTGTCAAAGTCCCCCAATGAACCTGGGAAGGAAAGAGCTGTCAGGATGGCTGAGCGGTCTAAGTCGCTGCGCTCGGGTCGCAGTCCCCACTGGAGGCGCGGGTTCGAATCCCAGAGATTCCCCCATAGGAATGAATGGTCGAAATGCCCCATTGAAATGAATGGCGGGATTCCAGGTGTCAAAGTCCACCATTGAACCTGGGAAGGAAAGAGCTGTCAGGATGGCCGAGCGGTCTAAGTCGCTGCGCTCGGGTCGCAGTCCCCACTGGAGGCGCGGGTTCGAATCCCAGAGATTCCCCCATAGGAATGAATGGTCGAAATGCCCAATTGAAATGAATGGCGGGCTACCAGGTGTCAAAGTCCCCCATTGAACCTTGGAAGGAAAGAGCTGTCAGGATGGCTGAGCGGTCTAAGTCGCTGCGCATGGGTCGCAGTCCCCACTGGAGGCGCGGGTTCGAATCCCAGAGATTCCCCCATAGGAATGAATGGTCGAAATGCCCAATTGAAATGAATGGCGGGCTACCAGGTGTCAAAGTCACCCATTGAACCTTGGAAGGAAAGAGCTGTCAGGATGGCTGAGCGGTCTAAGTCGCTGCGCTCGGTTCGCAGTCCCCACTGGAGGCGCGGGTTCGAATCCCAGAGATTCCCCCATAGGAATGAATGGTCGAAATGCCCAATTGAAATGAATGGCGGGCTACCAGGTGTCAAAGTCCCCCAATGAACCTGGGAAGGAAAGAGCTGTCAGGATGGCTGAGCGGTCTAAGTCGCTGCGCTCGGGTCGCAGTCCCCACTGGAGGCGCGGGTTCGAATCCCAGAGATTCCCCCATAGGAATGAATGGTCGAAATGCCCCATTGAAATGAATGGCGGGATTCCAGGTGTCAAAGTCCACCATTGAACCTGGGAAGGAAAGAGCTGTCAGGATGGCCGAGCGGTCTAAGTCGCTGCGCTCGGGTCGCAGTCCCCACTGGAGGCGCGGGTTCGAATCCCAGAGATTCCCCCATAGGAATGAATGGTCGAAATGCCCAATTGAAATGAATGGCGGGCTACCAGGTGTCAAAGTCCCCCAATGAACCTGGGAAGGAAAGAGCTGTCAGGATGGCCGAGCGGTCTAAGTCGCTGCGCTCGGGTCGCAGTCCCCACTGGAGGCGCGGGTTCGAATCCCAGAGATTCCCCCATAGGAATGAATGGTCGAAATGCCCAATTGAAATGAATGGCGGGCTACCAGGTGTCAAAGTCCCCCATTGAACCTTGGAAGGAAAGAGCTGTCAGGATGGCTGAGCGGTCTAAGTCGCTGCGCTCGGGTCGCAGTCCCCACTGGAGGCGCGGGTTCGAATCCCAGAGATTCCCCCATAGGAATGAATGGTCGAAATGCCCAATTGAAATGAATGGCGGGCTACCAGGTGTCAAAGTCCCCCAATGAACCTGGGAAGGAAAGAGCTGTCAGGATGGCTGAGCGGTCTAAGTCGCTGCGCTCGGGTCGCAGTCCCCACTGGAGGCGCGGGTTCGAATCCCAGAGATTCCCCCATAGGAATGAATGGTCGAAATGCCCCATTGAAATGAATGGCGGGATTCCAGGTGTCAAAGTCCACCATTGAACCTGGGAAGGAAAGAGCTGTCAGGATGGCCGAGCGGTCTAAGTCGCTGCGCTCGGGTCGCAGTCCCCACTGGAGGCGCGGGTTCGAATCCCAGAGATTTCCCCATAGGAATGAATGGTCGAAATGCCCAATTGAAATGAATGGCGGGCTACCAGGTGTCAAAGTCCCCCAATGAACCTGGGAAGGAAAGAGCTGTCAGGATGGCCGAGCGGTCTAAGTCGCTGCGCTCGGGTCGCAGTCCCCACTGGAGGCGCGGGTTCGAATCCCAGAGATTTCCCCATAGGAATGAATGGTCGAAATGCCCAATTGAAATGAATGGCGGGCTACCAGGTGTCAAAGTCCCCCATTGAACCTTGGAAGGAAAGAGCTGTCAGGATGGCTGAGCGGTCTAAGTCGCTGCGCTCGGGTCGCAGTCCCCACTGGAGGCGCGGGTTCGAATCCCAGAGATTCCCCCATAGGAATGAATGGTCGAAATGCCCCATTGAAATGAATGGCGGGCTACCAGGTGTCAATGTCCCCCAATGAACCTGGGAAGGAAAGAGCTGTCAGGATGGCTGAGCGGTCTAAGTCGCTGCGCTCGGGTCGCAGTCCCCACTGGAGGCGCGGGTTCGAATCCCAGAGATTCCCCCATAGGAATGAATGCTCAAAATGCCCAATTGAAATGAATGGCGGGCTACCAGGTGTCAAAGTCCCCCAATGAACCTGGGAAGGAAAGAGCTGTCAGGATGGCTGAGCGGTCTAAGTCGCTACGCATGGGTCGCAGTCCCCACTGGAGGCGCGGGTTCGAATCCCAGAGATTCCCCCATAGGAATGAAAGGTCGAAATGCCCAATTGAAATAAATGGCGGGCTACCAGGTGTCAAAGTCCCCCAATGAACCTGGGAAGGAAAGAGCTGTCAGGATGGCTGAGCGGTCTAAGTCGCTGCGCTCGGGTCGCAGTCCCCACTGGAGGCGCGGGTTCGAATCCCAGAGATTCCCCCATAGGAATGAATGGTCGAAATGCCCAATTGAAATGAATGGCGGGCTACCAGGTGTCAAAGTCCCCCAATGAACCTGGGAAGGAAAGAGCTGTCAGGATGGCTGAGCGGTCTAAGTCGCTGCGCTCGGGTCGCAGTCCCCACTGGAGGCGCGGGTTCGAATCCCAGAGATTCCCCCATAGGAATGAATGGTCGAAATGCCCCATTGAAATGAATGGCGGGATTCCAGGTGTCAAAGTCCACCATTGAACCTGGGAAGGAAAGAGCTGTCAGGATGGCCGAGCGGTCTAAGTCGCTGCGCTCGGGTCGCAGTCCCCACTGGAGGCGCGGGTTCGAATCCCAGAGATTCCCCCATAGGAATGAATGGTCGAAATGCCCAATTGAAATGAATGGCGGGCTACCAGGTGTCAAAGTCCCCCATTGAACCTTGGAAGGAAAGAGCTGTCAGGATGGCTGAGCGGTCTAAGTCGCTGCGCTCGGGTCGCAGTCCCCACTGGAGGCGCGGGTTCGAATCCCAGAGATTCCCCCATAGGAATGAATGGTCGAAATGCCCCATTGAAATGAATGGCGGGCTACCAGGTGTCAAAGTCCCCCAATGAACCTGGGAAGGAAAGAGCTGTCAGGATGGCTGAGCGGTCTAAGTCGCTGCGCTCGGGTCGCAGTCCCCACTGGAGGCGCGGGTTCGAATCCCAGAGATTCCCCCATAGGAATGAATGGTCAAAATGCCCAATTGAAATGAATGGCGGGCTACCAGGTGTCAAAGTCCCCCAATGAACCTGGGAAGGAAAGAGCTGTCAGGATGGCTGAGCGGTCTAAGTCGCTGCGCATGGGTCGCAGTCCCCACTGGAGGCGCGGGTTCGAATCCCAGAGATTCCCCCATAGGAATGAATGGTCGAAATGCCCAATTGAAATGAATGGCGGGCTACCAGGTGTCAAAGTCCCCCAATGAACCTGGGAAGGAAAGAGCTGTCAGGATGGCTGAGCGGTCTAAGTCGCTGCGCTCGGGTCGCAGTCCCCACTGGAGGCGCGGGTTCGAATCCCAGAGATTCCCCCATAGGAATGAATGGTCAAAATGCCCAATTGAAATGAATGGCGGGCTACCAGGTGTCAAAGTCCACCATTGAACCTGGGAAGGAAAGAGCTGTCAGGATGGCCGAGCGGTCTAAGTCGCTGCGCTCGGGTCGCAGTCCCACTGGAGGCGAGGGTTCGAATCCCAGAGATTCCCCCATAGGAATGAATGGTCGAAATGCCCAATTGAAATAAATGGCGGGCTACCAGGTGTCAAAGTCCCCCAATGAACCTGGAAAGGAAAGAGCTGTCAGGATGGCTGAGCGGTCTAAGTCGCTGCGCTCGGGTCGCAGTCCCCACTGGAGGCGCGGGTTCGAATCCCAGAGATTCCCCCATAGGAATGAATGGTCGAAATGCCCAATTGAAATAAATGGCGGGCTACCAGGTGTCAAAGTCCCCAATGAACCTGGGAAGGAAAGAGCTGTCAGGATGGCCGAGCGGTCCTAAGTCGCTGCGCTCGGGTCGCAGTCCCCACTGGAGGCGCGGGTTCGAATCCCAGAGATTCCCCCATAGGAATGAATGGTCGAAATGCCCAATTGAAATGAATGGCGGGCTACCAGGTGTCAAAGTCCCCCAATGAACCTGGGAAGGAAAGAGCTGTCAGGATGGCCGAGCGGTCTAAGTCGCTGCGCTCGGGTCGCAGTCCCCACTGGAGGCGCAGGTTCGAATCCCAGAGATTCCCCCATAGGAATGAATGGTCGAAATGCCCAATTGAAATGAATGGCGGGCTACCAGGTGTCAAATTCCCCATTGAACCTTGGAAGGAAAGAGCTGTCAGGATGGCTGAGCGGTCTAAGTCGCTGCGCTCGGGTCGCAGTCCCCACTGGAGGCGCGGGTTCGAATCCCAGAGATTCCCCCATAGGAATGAATGGTCGAAATGCCCCATTGAAATGAATGGCGGGCTACCAGGTGTCAATGTCCCCCAATGAACCTGGGAAGGAAAGAGCTGTCAGGATGGCTGAGCGGTCTAAGTCGCTGCGCTCGGGTCGCAGTCCCCACTGGAGGCGCGGGTTCGAATCCCAGAGATTCCCCCATAGGAATGAATGCTCAAAATGCCCAATTGAAATGAATGGCGGGCTACCAGGTGTCAAA
>NW_027520805.1:0-55425 GCF_051991255.1 Vanacampus margaritifer | reverse complement strand
GAATCTCTGGGATTCGAACCCGCGCCTCCAGTGGGGACTGCGACCCGAGCGCAGCGACTTAGACCGCTCGGCCATCCTGACAGCTCTTTCCTTCCCAGGTTCAATGGTGGACTTTGACACCTGGAATCCCGCCATTCATTTCAATGGGGCATTTCGACCATTCATTCCTATGGGGGAATCTCTGGGATTCGAACCCGCGCCTCCAGTGGGGACTGCGACCCGAGCGCAGCGACTTAGACCGCTCAGCCATCCTGACAGCTCTTTCCTTCCCAGGTTCATTGGGGGACTTTGACACCTGGTAGCCCGCCATTCATTTCAATTGGGCATTTTGACCATTCATTCCTATGGGGGAATCTCTGGATTCGAACCCGCGCCTCCAGTGGGGACTGCGACCCGAGCGCAGCGACTTAGACCGCTCAGCCATCCTTACAGCTCTTTCCTTTCCAGGTTCATTGGGGGACTTTGACACCTGGTAGCCCGCCATTCATTTCAATTGGGCATTTCGACCATTCATTCCTATGGGGGAATCTCTGGGATTCGAACCCGCGCCTCCAGTGGGGACTGCGACCCGAGCGCAGCGACTTAGACCGCTCGGCCATCCTGACAGCTCTTTCCTTCCCAGGTTCAATGGTGGACTTTGACACCTGGAATCCCGCCATTCATTTCAATGGGGCATTTCGACCATTCATTCCTATGGGGGAATCTCTGGGATTCGAACCCGCGCCTCCAGTGGGGACTGCGACCCGAGCGCAGCGACTTAGACCGCTCAGCCATCCTTACAGCTCTTTCCTTTCCAGGTTCATTGGGGGACTTTGACACCTGAATCCCGCCATTCATTTCAATGGGGCATTTCGACCATTCATTCCTATGGGGGAATCTCTGGGATTCGAACCCGCGCCTCCAGTGGGGACTGCGACCCGAGCGCAGCGACTTAGACCGCTCAGCCATCCTGACAGCTCTTTCCTTCCAAGGTTCAATGGTGGACTTTGTTACCTGGTAGCCCGCCATTCATTTCAATTGGGCATTTCGACCATTCATTCCTATGGGGGAATCTCTGGGATTCGAACCCGCGCCTCCAGTGGGGACTGCGACCCGAGCGCAGCGACTTAGACCGCTCGGCCATCCTGACAGCTCTTTCCTTCCCAGGTTCAATGGTGGACTTTGACACCTGGAATCCCGCCATTCATTTCAATGGGGCATTTCGACCATTCATTCCTATGGGGGAATCTCTGGGATTCGAACCCTCGCCTCCAGTGGGGACTGCGACCCGAGCGCAGCGACTTAGACCGCTCGGCCATCCTGACAGCTCTTTCCTTCCCAGGTTCATTGGGGGACTTTGACACCTGGTAGCCCGCCATTTATTTCAATTGGGCATTTCGACCTTTCATTCCTATGGGGGAATCTCTGGGATTCGAACCCTCGCCTCCAGTGGGGACTGCGACCCGGAGCGCAGCGACTTAGACCGCTCGGCCATCCTGACAGCTCTTTCCTTCCCAGGTTCATTGGGGGACTTTGACACCTGGTAGCCCGCCATTTATTTCAATTGGGCATTTCGACCTTTCATTCCTATGGGGGAATCTCTGGGATTCGAACCCGCGCCTCCAGTGGGGACTGCGACCCGAGCGCAGCGACTTAGACCGTTCAGCCATCCTTACAGCTCTTTCCTTTCCAGGTTCATTGGGGGACTTTGACACCTGGTAGCCCGCCATTTATTTCAATTGGGCATTTCGACCATTCATTCCTATGGGGGAATCTCTGGGATTCGAACCCTCGCCTCCAGTGGGGACTGCGACCCGAGCGCAGCGACTTAGACCGCTCGGCCATCCTGACAGCTCTTTCCTTCCCAGGTTCATTGGGGGACTTTGACACCTGGTAGCCCGCAATTTATTTCAATTGGGCATTTCGACCTTTCATTCCTATGGGGGAATCTCTGGGATTCGAACCCGCGCCTCCAGTGGGGACTGCGACCCGAGCGCAGCGACTTAGACCGCTCAGCCATCCTGACAGCTCTTTCCTTCCAAGGTTCAATGGGTGACTTTGACACCTGGTAGCCCGCCATTCATTTCAATTGGGCATTCGACCATTCATTCCTATGGGGGAATCTCTGGGATTCGAACCCGCGCCTCCAGTGGGGACTGCGACCCGAGCGCAGCGACTTAGACCGCTCGGCCATCCTGACAGCTCTTTCCTTCCCAGGTTCATTGGGGGACTTTGACACCTGGTAGCCCGCCATTTATTTCAATTGGGCATTTCGACCTTTCATTCCTATGGGGGAATCTCTGGGATTCGAACCCGCGCCTCCAGTGGGGACTGCGACCCGAGCGCAGCGACTTAGACCGCTCGGCCATCCTGACAGCTCTTTCCTTCCCAGGTTCATTGGGGGACTTTGACACCTGGTAGCCCGCCATTTATTTCAATTGGGCATTTCGACCTTTCATTCCTATGGGGGAATCTCTGGGATTCGAACCCGCGCCTCCAGTGGGGACTGCGACCCGAGCGCAGCGACTTAGACCGCTCAGCCATCCTGACAGCTCTTTCCTTCCCAGGTTCATTGGGGGACTTTGACACCTGGTAGCCCGCCATTTATTTCAATTGGGCATTTCGACCATTCATTCCTATGGGGGAATCTCTAGGATTCGAACCCTCGCCTCCAGTGGGGACTGCGACCCGAGCGCAGCGACTTAGACCGCTCGGCCATCCTGACAGCTCTTTCCTTCCCAGGTTCATTGGGGGACTTTGACACCTGGTAGCCCGCCATTTATTTCAATTGGGCATTTCGACCTTTCATTCCTATGGGGGAATCTCTGGGATTCGAACCCTCGCCTCCAGTGGGGACTGCGACCCGAGCGCAGCGACTTAGACCGCTCGGCCATCCTGACAGCTCTTTCCTTCCCAGGTTCATTGGGGGACTTTGACACCTGGTAGCCCGCCATTCATTTCAATTGGGCATTTCGACCATTCATTCCTATGGGGGAATCTCTGGGATTCGAACCCGCGCCTCCAGTGAGGACTGCGACCCGAGCGCAGCGACTTAGACCGCTCGGCCATCCTGACAGCTCTTTCCTTCCCAGGTTCAATGGTGGACTTTGACACCTGGAATCCCGCCATTCATTTCAATGGGGCATTTCGACCATTCATTCCTATGGGGGAATCTCTGGGATTCGAACCCGCGCCTCCAGTGGGGACTGCGACCCGAGCGCAGCGACTTAGACCGCTCAGCCATCCTGACAGCTCTTTCCTTCCCAGGTTCATTGGGGGACTTTGACACCTGGTAGCCCGCCATTCATTTCAATTGGGCATTTTGACCATTCATTCCTATGGGGGAATCTCTGGGATTCGAACCCGCGCCTCCAGTGGGGACTGCGACCCGAGCGCAGCGACTTAGACCGCTCAGCCATCCTGACAGCTCTTTCCTTCCCAGGTTCATTGGGGGACTTTGACACCTGGTAGCCCGCCATTCATTTCAATGGGGCATTTCGACCATTCATTCCTATGGGGGAATCTCTGGGATTCGAACCCGCGCCTCCAGTGGGGACTGCGACCCGAGCGCAGCGACTTAGACCGCTCGGCCATCCTGACAGCTCTTTCCTTCCCAGGTTCATTGGGGGACTTTGACACCTGGTAGCCCGCCATTTATTTCAATTGGGCATTTCGACCTTTCATTCCTATGGGGGAATCTCTGGGATTCGAACCCGCGCCTCCAGTGGGGACTGCGACCCGAGCGCAGCGACTTAGACCGCTCGGCCATCCTGACAGCTCTTTCCTTCCCAGGTTCATTGGGGGACTTTGACACCTGGTAGCCCGCCATTCATTTCAATTGGGCATTTCGACCATTCATTCCTATGGGGGAATCTCTGGGATTCGAACCCGCGCCTCCAGTGGGGACTGCGACCCGAGCGCAGCGACTTAGACCGCTCGGCCATCCTGACAGCTCTTTCCTTCCCAGGTTCAATGGTGGACTTTGACACCTGGAATCCCGCCATTCATTTCAATGGGGCATTTCGACCATTCATTCCTATGGGGGAATCTCTGGGATTCGAACCCGCGCCTCCAGTGGGGACTGCGACCCGAGCGCAGCGACTTAGACCGCTCAGCCATCCTGACAGCTCTTTCCTTCCCAGGTTCATTGGGGGACTTTGACACCTGGTAGCCCGCCATTCATTTCAATTGGGCATTTTGACCATTCATTCCTATGGGGGAATCTCTGGGATTCGAACCCGCGCCTCCAGTGGGGACTGCGACCCGAGCGCAGCGACTTAGACCGCTCGGCCATCCTGACAGCTCTTTCCTTCCCAGGTTCATTGGGGGACTTTGACACCTGGTAGCCCGCCATTCATTTCAATTGGGCATTTCGACCATTCATTCCTATGGGGGAATCTCTGGGATTCGAACCCGCGCCTCCAGTGGGGACTGCGACCCGAGCGCAGCGACTTAGACCGCTCGGCCATCCTGACAGCTCTTTCCTTCCCAGGTTCAATGGTGGACTTTGACACCTGGAATCCCGCCATTCATTTCAATGGGGCATTTCGACCATTCATTCCTATGGGGGAATCTCTGGGATTCGAACCCGCGCCTCCAGTGGGGACTGCGACCCGAGCGCAGCGACTTAGACCGCTCAGCCATCCTGACAGCTCTTTCCTTCCCAGGTTCATTGGGGGACTTTGACACCTGGTAGCCCGCCATTCATTTCAATTGGGCATTTTGACCATTCATTCCTATGGGGGAATCTCTGGGATTCGAACCCGCGCCTCCAGTGGGGACTGCGACCCGAGCGCAGCGACTTAGACCGCTCAGCCATCCTTACAGCTCTTTCCTTTCCAGGTTCATTGGGGGACTTTGACACCTGGTAGCCCGCCATTCATTTCAATTGGGCATTTCGACCATTCATTCCTATGGGGGAATCTCTGGGATTCGAACCCGCGCCTCCAGTGGGGACTGCGACCCGAGCGCAGCGACTTAGACCGCTCGGCCATCCTGACAGCTCTTTCCTTCCCAGGTTCAATGGTGGACTTTGACACCTGGAATCCCGCCATTCATTTCAATGGGGCATTTCGACCATTCATTCCTATGGGGGAATCTCTGGGATTCGAACCCGCGCCTCCAGTGGGGACTGCGACCCGAGCGCAGCGACTTAGACCGCTCAGCCATCCTTACAGCTCTTTCCTTTCCAGGTTCATTGGGGGACTTTGACACCTGGAATCCCGCCATTCATTTCAATGGGGCATTTCGACCATTCATTCCTATGGGGGAATCTCTGGGATTCGAACCCGCGCCTCCAGTGGGGACTGCGACCCGAGCGCAGCGACTTAGACCGCTCAGCCATCCTGACAGCTCTTTCCTTCCAAGGTTCAATGGTGGACTTTGTTACCTGGTAGCCCGCCATTCATTTCAATTGGGCATTTCGACCATTCATTCCTATGGGGGAATCTCTGGGATTCGAACCCGCGCCTCCAGTGGGGACTGCGACCCGAGCGCAGCGACTTAGACCGCTCGGCCATCCTGACAGCTCTTTCCTTCCCAGGTTCAATGGTGGACTTTGACACCTGGAATCCCGCCATTCATTTCAATGGGGCATTTCGACCATTCATTCCTATGGGGGAATCTCTGGGATTCGAACCCTCGCCTCCAGTGGGGACTGCGACCCGAGCGCAGCGACTTAGACCGCTCGGCCATCCTGACAGCTCTTTCCTTCCCAGGTTCATTGGGGGACTTTGACACCTGGTAGCCCGCCATTTATTTCAATTGGGCATTTCGACCTTTCATTCCTATGGGGGAATCTCTGGGATTCGAACCCTCGCCTCCAGTGGGGACTGCGACCCGAGCGCAGCGACTTAGACCGCTCGGCCATCCTGACAGCTCTTTCCTTCCCAGGTTCATTGGGGGACTTTGACACCTGGTAGCCCGCCATTTATTTCAATTGGGCATTTCGACCTTTCATTCCTATGGGGGAATCTCTGGGATTCGAACCCGCGCCTCCAGTGGGGACTGCGACCCGAGCGCAGCGACTTAGACCGTTCAGCCATCCTTACAGCTCTTTCCTTTCCAGGTTCATTGGGGGACTTTGACACCTGGTAGCCCGCCATTTATTTCAATTGGGCATTTCGACCATTCATTCCTATGGGGGAATCTCTGGGATTCGAACCCTCGCCTCCAGTGGGGACTGCGACCCGAGCGCAGCGACTTAGACCGCTCGGCCATCCTGACAGCTCTTTCCTTCCCAGGTTCATTGGGGGACTTTGACACCTGGTAGCCCGCAATTTATTTCAATTGGGCATTTCGACCTTTCATTCCTATGGGGGAATCTCTGGGATTCGAACCCGCGCCTCCAGTGGGGACTGCGACCCGAGCGCAGCGACTTAGACCGCTCAGCCATCCTGACAGCTCTTTCCTTCCAAGGTTCAATGGGTGACTTTGACACCTGGTAGCCCGCCATTCATTTCAATTGGGCATTCGACCATTCATTCCTATGGGGGAATCTCTGGGATTCGAACCCGCGCCTCCAGTGGGGACTGCGACCCGAGCGCAGCGACTTAGACCGCTCGGCCATCCTGACAGCTCTTTCCTTCCCAGGTTCATTGGGGGACTTTGACACCTGGTAGCCCGCCATTTATTTCAATTGGGCATTTCGACCTTTCATTCCTATGGGGGAATCTCTGGGATTCGAACCCGCGCCTCCAGTGGGGACTGCGACCCGAGCGCAGCGACTTAGACCGCTCGGCCATCCTGACAGCTCTTTCCTTCCCAGGTTCATTGGGGGACTTTGACACCTGGTAGCCCGCCATTTATTTCAATTGGGCATTTCGACCTTTCATTCCTATGGGGGAATCTCTGGGATTCGAACCCGCGCCTCCATTGGGGACTGCGACCCGAGCGCAGCGACTTAGACCGCTCAGCCATCCTGACAGCTCTTTCCTTCCCAGGTTCATTGGGGGACTTTGACACCTGGTAGCCCGCCATTTATTTCAATTGGGCATTTCGACCATTCATTCCTATGGGGGAATCTCTAGGATTCGAACCCTCGCCTCCAGTGGGGACTGCGACCCGAGCGCAGCGACTTAGACCGCTCGGCCATCCTGACAGCTCTTTCCTTCCCAGGTTCATTGGGGGACTTTGACACCTGGTAGCCCGCCATTTATTTCAATTGGGCATTTCGACCTTTCATTCCTATGGGGGAATCTCTGGGATTCGAACCCTCGCCTCCAGTGGGGACTGCGACCCGAGCGCAGCGACTTAGACCGCTCGGCCATCCTGACAGCTCTTTCCTTCCCAGGTTCATTGGGGGACTTTGACACCTGGTAGCCCGCCATTCATTTCAATTGGGCATTTCGACCATTCATTCCTATGGGGGAATCTCTGGGATTCGAACCCGCGCCTCCAGTGAGGACTGCGACCCGAGCGCAGCGACTTAGACCGCTCGGCCATCCTGACAGCTCTTTCCTTCCCAGGTTCAATGGTGGACTTTGACACCTGGAATCCCGCCATTCATTTCAATGGGGCATTTCGACCATTCATTCCTATGGGGGAATCTCTGGGATTCGAACCCGCGCCTCCAGTGGGGACTGCGACCCGAGCGCAGCGACTTAGACCGCTCAGCCATCCTGACAGCTCTTTCCTTCCCAGGTTCATTGGGGGACTTTGACACCTGGTAGCCCGCCATTCATTTCAATTGGGCATTTTGACCATTCATTCCTATGGGGGAATCTCTGGGATTCGAACCCGCGCCTCCAGTGGGGACTGCGACCCGAGCGCAGCGACTTAGACCGCTCAGCCATCCTGACAGCTCTTTCCTTCCCAGGTTCATTGGGGGACTTTGACACCTGGTAGCCCGCCATTCATTTCAATGGGGCATTTCGACCATTCATTCCTATGGGGGAATCTCTGGGATTCGAACCCGCGCCTCCAGTGGGGACTGCGACCCGAGCGCAGCGACTTAGACCGCTCGGCCATCCTGACAGCTCTTTCCTTCCCAGGTTCATTGGGGGACTTTGACACCTGGTAGCCCGCCATTTATTTCAATTGGGCATTTCGACCTTTCATTCCTATGGGGGAATCTCTGGGATTCGAACCCGCGCCTCCAGTGGGGACTGCGACCCGAGCGCAGCGACTTAGACCGCTCGGCCATCCTGACAGCTCTTTCCTTCCCAGGTTCATTGGGGGACTTTGACACCTGGTAGCCCGCCATTCATTTCAATTGGGCATTTCGACCATTCATTCCTATGGGGGAATCTCTGGGATTCGAACCCGCGCCTCCAGTGGGGACTGCGACCCGAGCGCAGCGACTTAGACCGCTCGGCCATCCTGACAGCTCTTTCCTTCCCAGGTTGAATGGTGGACTTTGACACCTGGAATCCCGCCATTCATTTCAATGGGGCATTTCGACCATTCATTCCTATGGGGGAATCTCTGGGATTCGAACCCGCGCCTCCAGTGGGGACTGCGACCCGAGCGCAGCGACTTAGACCGCTCAGCCATCCTGACAGCTCTTTCCTTCCCAGGTTCATTGGGGGACTTTGACACCTGGTAGCCCGCCATTCATTTCAATTGGGCATTTTGACCATTCATTCCTATGGGGGAATCTCTGGGATTCGAACCCGCGCCTCCAGTGGGGACTGCGACCCGAGCGCAGCGACTTAGACCGCTCAGCCATCCTGACAGCTCTTTCCTTCCCAGGTTCATTGGGGGACTTTGACACCTGGTAGCCCGCCATTCATTTCAATTGGGCATTTCGACCATTCATTCCTATGAGGGAATCTCTTGGATTCGAACCCGCGACTCCAGTGGGGACTGCGACCCGAGCGCAGCGACTTAGACCGCTCGGCCATCCTGACAGCTCTTTCCTTCCCAGGTTCAATGGTGGACTTTGACACCTGGAATCCCGCCATTCATTTCAATGGGGCATTTCGACCATTCATTCCTATGGGGGAATCTTTGGGATTCGAACCCGCGCCTCCAGTGGGGACTGCGACCCGAGCGCAGCGACTTAGACCGCTCAGCCATCCTTACAGCTCTTTCCTTCCCAGGTTCATTGGGGGACTTTGACACCTGGTAGCCCGCCATTCATTTCAATTGGGCATTTCGACCATTCATTCCTATGGGGGAATCTCTGGGATTCGAACCCGCGCCTCCAGTGGGGACTGCGACCCGAGCGCAGCGACTTAGACCGCTCAGCCATCCTGACAGCTCTTTCCTTCCAAGGTTCAATGGTGGACTTTGTTACCTGGTAGCCCGCCATTCATTTCAATTGGGCATTTCGACCATTCATTCCTATGGGGGAATCTCTGGGATTCGAACCCGCGCCTCCAGTGGGGACTGCGACCCGAGCGCAGCGACTTAGACCGCTCGGCCATCCTGACAGCTCTTTCCTTCCTAGGTTCAATGGTGGACTTTGACACCTGGAATCCCGCCATTCATTTCAATGGGGCATTTCGACCATTCATTCCTATGGGGGAATCTCTGGGATTCGAACCCTCGCCTCCAGTGGGGACTGCGACCCGAGCGCAGCGACTTAGACCGCTCGGCCATCCTGACAGCTCTTTCCTTCCCAGGTTCATTGGGGGACTTTGACACCTGGTAGCCCGCCATTTATTTCAATTGGGCATTTCGACCTTTCATTCCTATGGGGGAATCTCTGGGATTCGAACCCTCGCCTCCAGTGGGGACTGCGACCCGAGCGCAGCGACTTAGACCGCTCGGCCATCCTGACAGCTCTTTCCTTCCCAGGTTCATTGGGGGACTTTGACACCTGGTAGCCCGCCATTTATTTCAATTGGGCATTTCGACCTTTCATTCCTATGGGGGAATCTCTGGGATTCGAACCCGCGCCTCCAGTGGGGACTGCGACCCGAGCGCAGCGACTTAGACCGTTCAGCCATCCTTACAGCTCTTTCCTTTCCAGGTTCATTGGGGGACTTTGACACCTGGTAGCCCGCCATTTATTTCAATTGGGCATTTCGACCATTCATTCCTATGGGGGAATCTCTGGGATTCGAACCCTCGCCTCCAGTGGGGACTGCGACCCGAGCGCAGCGACTTAGACCGCTCGGCCATCCTGACAGCTCTTTCCTTCCCAGGTTCATTGGGGGACTTTGACACCTGGTAGCCCGCCATTTATTTCAATTGGGCATTTCGACCTTTCATTCCTATGGGGGAATCTCTGGGATTCGAACCCGCGCCTCCAGTGGGGACTGCGACCCGAGCGCAGCGACTTAGACCGCTCAGCCATCCTGACAGCTCTTTCCTTCCCAGGTTCATTGGGGGACTTTGACACCTGGTAGCCCGCCATTTATTTCAATTGGGCATTTCGACCATTCATTCCTATGGGGGAATCTCTAGGATTCGAACCCTCGCCTCCAGTGGGGACTGCGACCCGAGCGCAGCGACTTAGACCGCTCGGCCATCCTGACAGCTCTTTCCTTCCCAGGTTCATTGGGGGACTTTGACACCTGGTAGCCCGCCATTTATTTCAATTGGGCATTTCGACCTTTCATTCCTATGGGGGAATCTCTGGGATTCGAACCCTCGCCTCCAGTGGGGACTGCGACCCGAGCGCAGCGACTTAGACCGCTCGGCCATCCTGACAGCTCTTTCCTTCCCAGGTTCATTGGGGGACTTTGACACCTGGTAGCCCGCCATTCATTTCAATTGGGCATTTCGACCATTCATTCCTATGGGGGAATCTCTGGGATTCGAACCCGCGCCTCCAGTGAGGACTGCGACCCGAGCGCAGCGACTTAGACCGCTCGGCCATCCTGACAGCTCTTTCCTTCCCAGGTTCAATGGTGGACTTTGACACCTGGAATCCCGCCATTCATTTCAATGGGGCATTTCGACCATTCATTCCTATGGGGGAATCTCTGGGATTCGAACCCGCGCCTCCAGTGGGGACTGCGACCCGAGCGCAGCGACTTAGACCGCTCGGCCATCCTGACAGCTCTTTCCTTCCCAGGTTCATTGGGGGACTTTGACACCTGGTAGCCCGCCATTCATTTCAATGGGGCATTTCGACCATTCATTCCTATGGGGGAATCTCTGGGATTCGAACCCGCGCCTCCAGTGGGGACTGCGACCCGAGCGCAGCGACTTAGACCGCTCGGCCATCCTGACAGCTCTTTCCTTCCCAGGTTCATTGGGGGACTTTGACACCTGGTAGCCCGCCATTTATTTCAATTGGGCATTTCGACCTTTCATTCCTATGGGGGAATCTCTGGGATTCGAACCCGCGCCTCCAGTGGGGACTGCGACCCGAGCGCAGCGACTTAGACCGCTCGGCCATCCTGACAGCTCTTTCCTTCCCAGGTTCATTGGGGGACTTTGACACCTGGTAGCCCGCCATTCATTTCAATTGGGCATTTCGACCATTCATTCCTATGGGGGAATCTCTGGGATTCGAACCCGCGCCTCCAGTGGGGACTGCGACCCGAGCGCAGCGACTTAGACCGCTCGGCCATCCTGACAGCTCTTTCCTTCCCAGGTTCAATGGTGGACTTTGACACCTGGAATCCCGCCATTCATTTCAATGGGGCATTTCGACCATTCATTCCTATGGGGGAATCTCTGGGATTCGAACCCGCGCCTCCAGTGGGGACTGCGACCCGAGCGCAGCGACTTAGACCGCTCAGCCATCCTGACAGCTCTTTCCTTCCCAGGTTCATTGGGGGACTTTGACACCTGGTAGCCCGCCATTCATTTCAATTGGGCATTTTGACCATTCATTCCTATGGGGGAATCTCTGGGATTCGAACCCGCGCCTCCAGTGGGGACTGCGACCCGAGCGCAGCGACTTAGACCGCTCAGCCATCCTGACAGCTCTTTCCTTCCCAGGTTCATTGGGGGACTTTGACACCTGGTAGCCCGCCATTCATTTCAATGGGGCATTTCGACCATTCATTCCTATGGGGGAATCTCTGGGATTCGAACCCGCGCCTCCAGTGGGGACTGCGACCCGAGCGCAGCGACTTAGACAGCTCAGCCATCCTTACAGCTCTTTCCTTCCAAGGTTCAATGGGGGACTTTGACACCTGGTAGCCCGCCATTCATTTCAATTGGACATTTCGACCATTCATTCCTATGGGGGAATCTCTGGGATTCGAACCCGCGCCTCCAGTGGGGACTGCGACCCGAGCGCAGCGACTTAGACCGCTCGGCCATCCTGACAGCTCTTTCCTTCCCAGGTTCATTGGGGGACTTTGACACCTGGTAGCCCGCCATTCATTTCAATTGGGCATTTCGACCATTCATTCCTATGAGGGAATCTCTTGGATTCGAACCCGCGACTCCAGTGGGGACTGCGACCCGAGCGCAGCGACTTAGACCGCTCGGCCATCCTGACAGCTCTTTCCTTCCCAGGTTCAATGGTGGACTTTGACACCTGGAATCCCGCCATTCATTTCAATGGGGCATTTCGACCATTCATTCCTATGGGGGAATCTTTGGGATTCGAACCCGCGCCTCCAGTGGGGACTGCGACCCGAGCGCAGCGACTTAGACCGCTCAGCCATCCTTACAGCTCTTTCCTTCCCAGGTTCATTGGGGGACTTTGACACCTGGTAGCCCGCCATTCATTTCAATTGGGCATTTCGACCATTCATTCCTATGGGGGAATCTCTGGGATTCGAACCCGCGCCTCCAGTGGGGACTGCGACCCGAGCGCAGCGACTTAGACCGCTCAGCCATCCTGACAGCTCTTTCCTTCCAAGGTTCAATGGGTGACTTTGACACCTGGTAGCCCGCCATTCATTTCAATTGGGCATTTCGACCATTCATTCCTATGGGGGAATCTCTGGGATTCGAACCCGCGCCTCCAGTGGGGACTGCGACCCGAGCGCAGCGACTTAGACCGCTCGGCCATCCTGACAGCTCTTTCCTTCCCAGGTTCATTGGGGGACTTTGACACCTGGTAGCCCGCCATTTATTTCAATTGGGCATTTCGACCTTTCATTCCTATGGGGGAATCTCTGGGATTCGAACCCGCGCCTCCAGTGGGGACTGCGACCCGAGCGCAGCGACTTAGACCGCTCAGCCATCCTTACAGCTCTTTCCTTTCCAGGTTCATTGGGGGACTTTGACACCTGGTAGCCCGCCATTTATTTCAATTGGGCATTTCGACCTTTCATTCCTATGGGGGAATCTCTGGGATTCGAACCCTCGCCTCCAGTGGGGACTGCGACCCGAGCGCAGCGACTTAGACCGCTCGGCCATCCTGACAGCTCTTTCCTTCCCAGGTTCATTGGGGGACTTTGACACCTGGTAGCCCGCCATTTATTTCAATTGGGCATTTCGACCTTTCATTCCTATGGGGGAATCTCTGGGATTCGAACCCGCGCCTCCAGTGGGGACTGCGACCCGAGCGCAGCGACTTAGACCGTTCAGCCATCCTTACAGCTCTTTCCTTTCCAGGTTCATTGGGGGACTTTGACACCTGGTAGCCCGCCATTTATTTCAATTGGGCATTTCGACCATTCATTCCTATGGGGGAATCTCTGGGATTCGAACCCTCGCCTCCAGTGGGGACTGCGACCCGAGCGCAGCGACTTAGACCGCTCGGCCATCCTGACAGCTCTTTCCTTCCCAGGTTCATTGGGGGACTTTGACACCTGGTAGCCCGCAATTTATTTCAATTGGGCATTTCGACCTTTCATTCCTATGGGGGAATCTCTGGGATTCGAACCCGCGCCTCCAGTGGGGACTGCGACCCGAGCGCAGCGACTTAGACCGCTCAGCCATCCTGACAGCTCTTTCCTTCCAAGGTTCAATGGGTGACTTTGACACCTGGTAGCCCGCCATTCATTTCAATTGGGCATTCGACCATTCATTCCTATGGGGGAATCTCTGGGATTCGAACCCGCGCCTCCAGTGGGGACTGCGACCCGAGCGCAGCGACTTAGACCGCTCGGCCATCCTGACAGCTCTTTCCTTCCCAGGTTCAATGGTGGACTTTGACACCTGGAATCCCGCCATTCATTTCAATTGGGCATTTTGACCATTCATTCCTATGGGGGAATCTCTGGGATTCGAACCCGCGCCTCCAGTGGGGACTGCGACCCGAGCGCAGCGACTTAGACCGCTCAGCCATCCTGACAGCTCTTTCCTTCCCAGGTTCATTGGGGGACTTTGACACCTGGTAGCCCGCCATTCATTTCAATTGGGCATTTTGACCATTCATTCCTATGGGGGAATCTCTGGGATTCGAACCCGCGCCTCCAGTGGGGACTGCGACCCGAGCGCAGCGACTTAGACCGCTCAGCCATCCTGACAGCTCTTTCCTTCCCAGGTTCATTGGGGGACTTTGACACCTGGTAGCCCGCCATTCATTTCAATGGGGCATTTCGACCATTCATTCCTATGGGGGAATCTCTGGGATTCGAACCCGCGCCTCCAGTGGGGACTGCGACCCGAGCGCAGCGACTTAGACCGCTCGGCCATCCTGACAGCTCTTTCCTTCCCAGGTTCATTGGGGGACTTTGACACCTGGTAGCCCGCCATTTATTTCAATTGGGCATTTCGACCTTTCATTCCTATGGGGGAATCTCTGGGATTCGAACCCGCGCCTCCAGTGGGGACTGCGACCCGAGCGCAGCGACTTAGACCGCTCGGCCATCCTGACAGCTCTTTCCTTCCCAGGTTCATTGGGGGACTTTGACACCTGGTAGCCCGCCATTCATTTCAATTGGGCATTTCGACCATTCATTCCTATGGGGGAATCTCTGGGATTCGAACCCGCGCCTCCAGTGGGGACTGCGACCCGAGCGCAGCGACTTAGACCGCTCGGCCATCCTGACAGCTCTTTCCTTCCCAGGTTCAATGGTGGACTTTGACACCTGGAATCCCGCCATTCATTTCAATGGGGCATTTCGACCATTCATTCCTATGGGGGAATCTCTGGGATTCGAACCCGCGCCTCCAGTGGGGACTGCGACCCGAGCGCAGCGACTTAGACCGCTCAGCCATCCTGACAGCTCTTTCCTTCCCAGGTTCATTGGGGGACTTTGACACCTGGTAGCCCGCCATTCATTTCAATTGGGCATTTTGACCATTCATTCCTATGGGGGAATCTCTGGGATTCGAACCCGCGCCTCCAGTGGGGACTGCGACCCGAGCGCAGCGACTTAGACCGCTCAGCCATCCTTACAGCTCTTTCCTTTCCAGGTTCATTGGGGGACTTTGACACCTGGTAGCCCGCCATTCATTTCAATTGGGCATTTCGACCATTCATTCCTATGGGGGAATCTCTGGGATTCGAACCCGCGCCTCCAGTGGGGACTGCGACCCGAGCGCAGCGACTTAGACCGCTCGGCCATCCTGACAGCTCTTTCCTTCCCAGGTTCAATGGTGGACTTTGACACCTGGAATCCCGCCATTCATTTCAATGGGGCATTTCGACCATTCATTCCTATGGGGGAATCTCTGGGATTCGAACCCGCGCCTCCAGTGGGGACTGCGACCCGAGCGCAGCGACTTAGACCGCTCAGCCATCCTGACAGCTCTTTCCTTCCCAGGTTCATTGGGGGACTTTGACACCTGGTAGCCCGCCATTCATTTCAATTGGGCATTTTGACCATTCATTCCTATGGGGGAATCTCTGGGATTCGAACCCGCGCCTCCAGTGGGGACTGCGACCCGAGCGCAGCGACTTAGACCGCTCAGCCATCCTGACAGCTCTTTCCTTCCCAGGTTCAATGGTGGACTTTGACACCTGGAATCCCGCCATTCATTTCAATGGGGCATTTCGACCATTCATTCCTATGGGGGAATCTCTGGGATTCGAACCCGCGCCTCCAGTGGGGACTGCGACCCGAGCGCAGCGACTTAGACCGCTCAGCCATCCTGACAGCTCTTTCCTTCCCAGGTTCATTGGGGGACTTTGACACCTGGTAGCCCGCCATTCATTTCAATGGGGCATTTCGACCATTCATTCCTATGGGGGAATCTCTGGGATTCGAACCCGCGCCTCCAGTGGGGACTGCGACCCGAGCGCAGCGACTTAGACCGCTCAGCCATCCTTACAGCTCTTTCCTTCCCAGGTTCATTGGGGGACTTTGACACCTGGTAGCCCGCCATTCATTTCAATTGGGCATTTCGACCATTCATTCCTATGGGGGAATCTCTGGGATTCGAACCCGCGCCTCCAGTGGGGACTGCGACCCGAGCGCAGCGACTTAGACCGCTCAGCCATCCTGACAGCTCTTTCCTTCCAAGGTTCAATGGGTGACTTTGACACCTGGTAGCCCGCCATTCATTTCAATTGGGCATTTCGACCATTCATTCCTATGGGGGAATCTCTGGGATTCGAACCCGCGCCTCCAGTGGGGACTGCGACCCGAGCGCAGCGACTTAGACCGCTCGGCCATCCTGACAGCTCTTTCCTTCCCAGGTTCATTGGGGGACTTTGACACCTGGTAGCCCGCCATTTATTTCAATTGGGCATTTCGACCTTTCATTCCTATGGGGGAATCTCTGGGATTCGAACCCGCGCCTCCAGTGGGGACTGCGACCCGAGCGCAGCGACTTAGACCGCTCAGCCATCCTTACAGCTCTTTCCTTTCCAGGTTCATTGGGGGACTTTGACACCTGGTAGCCCGCCATTCATTTCAATTGGGCATTTCGACCATTCATTCCTATGGGGGAATCTCTGGGATTCGAACCCGCGCCTCCAGTGGGGACTGCGACCCGAGCGCAGCGACTTAGACCGCTCGGCCATCCTGACAGCTCTTTCCTTCCCAGGTTCATTGGGGGACTTTGACACCTGGTAGCCCGCCATTTATTTCAATTGGGCATTTCGACCTTTCATTCCTATGGGGGAATCTCTGGGATTCGAACCCGCGCCTCCAGTGGGGACTGCGACCCGAGCGCAGCGACTTAGACCGTTCAGCCATCCTTACAGCTCTTTCCTTTCCAGGTTCATTGGGGGACTTTGACACCTGGTAGCCCGCCATTTATTTCAATTGGGCATTTCGACCATTCATTCCTATGGGGGAATCTCTGGGATTCGAACCCTCGCCTCCAGTGGGGACTGCGACCCGAGCGCAGCGACTTAGACCGCTCGGCCATCCTGACAGCTCTTTCCTTCCCAGGTTCATTGGGGGACTTTGACACCTGGTAGCCCGCAATTTATTTCAATTGGGCATTTCGACCTTTCATTCCTATGGGGGAATCTCTGGGATTCGAACCCGCGCCTCCAGTGGGGACTGCGACCCGAGCGCAGCGACTTAGACCGCTCAGCCATCCTGACAGCTCTTTCCTTCCAAGGTTCAATGGGTGACTTTGACACCTGGTAGCCCGCCATTCATTTCAATTGGGCATTCGACCATTCATTCCTATGGGGGAATCTCTGGGATTCGAACCCGCGCCTCCAGTGGGGACTGCGACCCGAGCGCAGCGACTTAGACCGCTCGGCCATCCTGACAGCTCTTTCCTTCCCAGGTTCAATGGTGGACTTTGACACCTGGAATCCCGCCATTCATTTCAATTGGGCATTTTGACCATTCATTCCTATGGGGGAATCTCTGGGATTCGAACCCGCGCCTCCAGTGGGGACTGCGACCCGAGCGCAGCGACTTAGACCGCTCAGCCATCCTGACAGCTCTTTCCTTCCCAGGTTCATTGGGGGACTTTGACACCTGGTAGCCCGCCATTCATTTCAATTGGGCATTTTGACCATTCATTCCTATGGGGGAATCTCTGGGATTCGAACCCGCGCCTCCAGTGGGGACTGCGACCCGAGCGCAGCGACTTAGACCGCTCAGCCATCCTGACAGCTCTTTCCTTCCCAGGTTCATTGGGGGACTTTGACACCTGGTAGCCCGCCATTCATTTCAATGGGGCATTTCGACCATTCATTCCTATGGGGGAATCTCTGGGATTCGAACCCGCGCCTCCAGTGGGGACTGCGACCCGAGCGCAGCGACTTAGACCGCTCGGCCATCCTGACAGCTCTTTCCTTCCCAGGTTCATTGGGGGACTTTGACACCTGGTAGCCCGCCATTTATTTCAATTGGGCATTTCGACCTTTCATTCCTATGGGGGAATCTCTGGGATTCGAACCCGCGCCTCCAGTGGGGACTGCGACCCGAGCGCAGCGACTTAGACCGCTCGGCCATCCTGACAGCTCTTTCCTTCCCAGGTTCATTGGGGGACTTTGACACCTGGTAGCCCGCCATTCATTTCAATTGGGCATTTCGACCATTCATTCCTATGGGGGAATCTCTGGGATTCGAACCCGCGCCTCCAGTGGGGACTGCGACCCGAGCGCAGCGACTTAGACCGCTCGGCCATCCTGACAGCTCTTTCCTTCCCAGGTTCAATGGTGGACTTTGACACCTGGAATCCCGCCATTCATTTCAATGGGGCATTTCGACCATTCATTCCTATGGGGGAATCTCTGGGATTCGAACCCGCGCCTCCAGTGGGGACTGCGACCCGAGCGCAGCGACTTAGACCGCTCAGCCATCCTGACAGCTCTTTCCTTCCCAGGTTCATTGGGGGACTTTGACACCTGGTAGCCCGCCATTCATTTCAATTGGGCATTTTGACCATTCATTCCTATGGGGGAATCTCTGGGATTCGAACCCGCGCCTCCAGTGGGGACTGCGACCCGAGCGCAGCGACTTAGACCGCTCAGCCATCCTTACAGCTCTTTCCTTTCCAGGTTCATTGGGGGACTTTGACACCTGGTAGCCCGCCATTCATTTCAATTGGGCATTTCGACCATTCATTCCTATGGGGGAATCTCTGGGATTCGAACCCGCGCCTCCAGTGGGGACTGCGACCCGAGCGCAGCGACTTAGACCGCTCGGCCATCCTGACAGCTCTTTCCTTCCCAGGTTCAATGGTGGACTTTGACACCTGGAATCCCGCCATTCATTTCAATGGGGCATTTCGACCATTCATTCCTATGGGGGAATCTCTGGGATTCGAACCCGCGCCTCCAGTGGGGACTGCGACCCGAGCGCAGCGACTTAGACCGCTCAGCCATCCTGACAGCTCTTTCCTTCCCAGGTTCATTGGGGGACTTTGACACCTGGTAGCCCGCCATTCATTTCAATTGGGCATTTTGACCATTCATTCCTATGGGGGAATCTCTGGGATTCGAACCCGCGCCTCCAGTGGGGACTGCGACCCGAGCGCAGCGACTTAGACCGCTCAGCCATCCTGACAGCTCTTTCCTTCCCAGGTTCAATGGTGGACTTTGACACCTGGAATCCCGCCATTCATTTCAATGGGGCATTTCGACCATTCATTCCTATGGGGGAATCTCTGGGATTCGAACCCGCGCCTCCAGTGGGGACTGCGACCCGAGCGCAGCGACTTAGACCGCTCAGCCATCCTGACAGCTCTTTCCTTCCCAGGTTCATTGGGGGACTTTGACACCTGGTAGCCCGCCATTCATTTCAATGGGGCATTTCGACCATTCATTCCTATGGGGGAATCTCTGGGATTCGAACCCGCGCCTCCAGTGGGGACTGCGACCCGAGCGCAGCGACTTAGACCGCTCAGCCATCCTTACAGCTCTTTCCTTCCCAGGTTCATTGGGGGACTTTGACACCTGGTAGCCCGCCATTCATTTCAATTGGGCATTTCGACCATTCATTCCTATGGGGGAATCTCTGGGATTCGAACCCGCGCCTCCAGTGGGGACTGCGACCCGAGCGCAGCGACTTAGACCGCTCAGCCATCCTGACAGCTCTTTCCTTCCAAGGTTCAATGGGTGACTTTGACACCTGGTAGCCCGCCATTCATTTCAATTGGGCATTTCGACCATTCATTCCTATGGGGGAATCTCTGGGATTCGAACCCGCGCCTCCAGTGGGGACTGCGACCCGAGCGCAGCGACTTAGACCGCTCGGCCATCCTGACAGCTCTTTCCTTCCCAGGTTCATTGGGGGACTTTGACACCTGGTAGCCCGCCATTTATTTCAATTGGGCATTTCGACCTTTCATTCCTATGGGGGAATCTCTGGGATTCGAACCCGCGCCTCCAGTGGGGACTGCGACCCGAGCGCAGCGACTTAGACCGCTCAGCCATCCTTACAGCTCTTTCCTTTCCAGGTTCATTGGGGGACTTTGACACCTGGTAGCCCGCCATTCATTTCAATTGGGCATTTCGACCATTCATTCCTATGGGGGAATCTCTGGGATTCGAACCCGCGCCTCCAGTGGGGACTGCGACCCGAGCGCAGCGACTTAGACCGCTCGGCCATCCTGACAGCTCTTTCCTTCCCAGGTTCATTGGGGGACTTTGACACCTGGTAGCCCGCCATTTATTTCAATTGGGCATTTCGACCTTTCATTCCTATGGGGGAATCTCTGGGATTCGAACCCGCGCCTCCAGTGGGGACTGCGACCCGAGCGCAGCGACTTAGACCGCTCAGCCATCCTTACAGCTCTTTCCTTTCCAGGTTCATTGGGGGACTTTGACACCTGGTAGCCCGCCATTTATTTCAATTGGGCATTTCGACCATTCATTCCTATGGGGGAATCTCTGGGATTCGAACCCTCGCCTCCAGTGGGGACTGCGACCCGAGCGCAGCGACTTAGACCGCTCAGCCATCCTGACAGCTCTTTCCTTCCCAGGTTCATTGGGGGACTTTGACACCTGGTAGCCCGCCATTCATTTCAATGGGGCATTTCGACCATTCATTCCTATGGGGGAATCTCTGGGATTCGAACCCGCGCCTCCAGTGGGGACTGCGACCCGAGCGCAGCGACTTAGACCGCTCGGCCATCCTGACAGCTCTTTCCTTCCCAGGTTCATTGGGGGACTTTGACACCTGGTAGCCCGCCATTTATTTCAATTGGGCATTTCGACCTTTCATTCCTATGGGGGAATCTCTGGGATTCGAACCCGCGCCTCCAGTGGGGACTGCGACCCGAGCGCAGCGACTTAGACCGCTCGGCCATCCTGACAGCTCTTTCCTTCCCAGGTTCATTGGGGGACTTTGACACCTGGTAGCCCGCCATTCATTTCAATTGGGCATTTCGACCATTCATTCCTATGGGGGAATCTCTGGGATTCGAACCCGCGCCTCCAGTGGGGACTGCGACCCGAGCGCAGCGACTTAGACCGCTCGGCCATCCTGACAGCTCTTTCCTTCCCAGGTTCAATGGTGGACTTTGACACCTGGAATCCCGCCATTCATTTCAATGGGGCATTTCGACCATTCATTCCTATGGGGGAATCTCTGGGATTCGAACCCGCGCCTCCAGTGAGGACTGCGACCCGAGCGCAGCGACGTAGACCGCTCGGCCATCCTGACAGCTCTTTCCTTCCCAGGTTCAATGGTGGACTTTGACACCTGGAATCCCGCCATTCATTTCAATGGGGCATTTCGACCATTCATTCCTATGGGGGAATCTCTGGGATTCGAACCCGCGCCTCCAGTGGGGACTGCGACCCGAGCGCAGCGACTTAGACCGCTCGGCCATCCTGACAGCTCTTTCCTTCCCAGGTTCATTGGGGGACTTTGACACCTGGTAGCCCGCCATTTATTTCAATTGGGCATTTCGACCTTTCATTCCTATGGGGGAATCTCTGGGATTCGAACCCGCGCCTCCAGTGGGGACTGCGACCCGAGCGCAGCGACTTAGACCGCTCGGCCATCCTGACAGCTCTTTCCTTCCCAGGTTCATTGGGGGACTTTGACACCTGGTAGCCCGCCATTTATTTCAATTGGGCATTTCGACCTTTCATTCCTATGGGGGAATCTCTGGGATTCGAACCCGCGCCTCCAGTGGGGACTGCGACCCGAGCGCAGCGACTTAGACCGCTCAGCCATCCTGACAGCTCTTTCCTTCCCAGGTTCATTGGGGGACTTTGACACCTGGTAGCCCGCCATTTATTTCAATTGGGCATTTCGACCATTCATTCCTATGGGGGAATCTCTAGGATTCGAACCCTCGCCTCCAGTGGGGACTGCGACCCGAGCGCAGCGACTTAGACCGCTCGGCCATCCTGACAGCTCTTTCCTTCCCAGGTTCATTGGGGGACTTTGACACCTGGTAGCCCGCCATTTATTTCAATTGGGCATTTCGACCTTTCATTCCTATGGGGGAATCTCTGGGATTCGAACCCTCGCCTCCAGTGGGGACTGCGACCCGAGCGCAGCGACTTAGACCGCTCGGCCATCCTGACAGCTCTTTCCTTCCCAGGTTCATTGGGGGACTTTGACACCTGGTAGCCCGCCATTCATTTCAATTGGGCATTTCGACCATTCATTCCTATGGGGGAATCTCTGGGATTCGAACCCGCGCCTCCAGTGAGGACTGCGACCCGAGCGCAGCGACTTAGACCGCTCGGCCATCCTGACAGCTCTTTCCTTCCCAGGTTCAATGGTGGACTTTGACACCTGGAATCCCGCCATTCATTTCAATGGGGCATTTCGACCATTCATTCCTATGGGGGAATCTCTGGGATTCGAACCCGCGCCTCCAGTGGGGACTGCGACCCGAGCGCAGCGACTTAGACCGCTCAGCCATCCTGACAGCTCTTTCCTTCCCAGGTTCATTGGGGGACTTTGACACCTGGTAGCCCGCCATTCATTTCAATTGGGCATTTTGACCATTCATTCCTATGGGGGAATCTCTGGGATTCGAACCCGCGCCTCCAGTGGGGACTGCGACCCGAGGCGCAGCGACTTAGACCGCTCAGCCATCCTGACAGCTCTTTCCTTCCCAGGTTCATTGGGGGACTTTGACACCTGGTAGCCCGCCATTCATTTCAATGGGGCATTTCGACCATTCATTCCTATGGGGGAATCTCTGGGATTCGAACCCGCGCCTCCAGTGGGGACTGCGACCCGAGCGCAGCGACTTAGACCGCTCGGCCATCCTGACAGCTCTTTCCTTCCCAGGTTCATTGGGGGACTTTGACACCTGGTAGCCCGCCATTTATTTCAATTGGGCATTTCGACCTTTCATTCCTATGGGGGAATCTCTGGGATTCGAACCCGCGCCTCCAGTGGGGACTGCGACCCGAGCGCAGCGACTTAGACCGCTCGGCCATCCTGACAGCTCTTTCCTTCCCAGGTTCATTGGGGGACTTTGACACCTGGTAGCCCGCCATTCATTTCAATTGGGCATTTCGACCATTCATTCCTATGGGGGAATCTCTGGATTCGAACCCGCGCCTCCAGTGGGGACTGCGACCCGAGCGCAGCGACTTAGACCGCTCGGCCATCCTGACAGCTCTTTCCTTCCCAGGTTCAATGGTGGACTTTGACACCTGGAATCCCGCCATTCATTTCAATGGGGCATTTCGACCATTCATTCCTATGGGGGAATCTCTGGGATTCGAACCCGCGCCTCCAGTGGGGACTGCGACCCGAGCGCAGCGACTTAGACCGCTCAGCCATCCTGACAGCTCTTTCCTTCCCAGGTTCATTGGGGGACTTTGACACCTGGTAGCCCGCCATTCATTTCAATTGGGCATTTTGACCATTCATTCCTATGGGGGAATCTCTGGGATTCGAACCCGCGCCTCCAGTGGGGGACTGCGACCCGAGCGCAGCGACTTAGACCGCTCAGCCATCCTTACAGCTCTTTCCTTTCCAGGTTCATTGGGGGACTTTGACACCTGGTAGCCCGCCATTCATTTCAATTGGGCATTTCGACCATTCATTCCTATGGGGGAATCTCTGGGATTCGAACCCGCGCCTCCAGTGGGGACTGCGACCCGAGCGCAGCGACTTAGACCGCTCGGCCATCCTGACAGCTCTTTCCTTCCCAGGTTCAATGGTGGACTTTGACACCTGGAATCCCGCCATTCATTTCAATGGGGCATTTCGACCATTCATTCCTATGGGGGAATCTCTGGGATTCGAACCCGCGCCTCCAGTGGGGACTGCGACCCGAGCGCAGCGACTTAGACCGCTCAGCCATCCTGACAGCTCTTTCCTTCCCAGGTTCATTGGGGGACTTTGACACCTGGTAGCCCGCCATTCATTTCAATTGGGCATTTTGACCATTCATTCCTATGGGGGAATCTCTGGGATTCGAACCCGCGCCTCCAGTGGGGACTGCGACCCGAGCGCAGCGACTTAGACCGCTCAGCCATCCTGACAGCTCTTTCCTTCCCAGGTTCAATGGTGGACTTTGACACCTGGAATCCCGCCATTCATTTCAATGGGGCATTTCGACCATTCATTCCTATGGGGGAATCTCTGGGATTCGAACCCGCGCCTCCAGTGGGGACTGCGACCCGAGCGCAGCGACTTAGACCGCTCAGCCATCCTGACAGCTCTTTCCTTCCCAGGTTCATTGGGGGACTTTGACACCTGGTAGCCCGCCATTCATTTCAATGGGGCATTTCGACCATTCATTCCTATGGGGGAATCTCTGGGATTCGAACCCGCGCCTCCAGTGGGGACTGCGACCCGAGCGCAGCGACTTAGACCGCTCAGCCATCCTTACAGCTCTTTCCTTCCCAGGTTCATTGGGGGACTTTGACACCTGGTAGCCCGCCATTCATTTCAATTGGGCATTTCGACCATTCATTCCTATGGGGGAATCTCTGGGATTCGAACCCGCGCCTCCAGTGGGGACTGCGACCCGAGCGCAGCGACTTAGACCGCTCAGCCATCCTGACAGCTCTTTCCTTCCAAGGTTCAATGGGTGACTTTGACACCTGGTAGCCCGCCATTCATTTCAATTGGGCATTTCGACCATTCATTCCTATGGGGGAATCTCTGGGATTCGAACCCGCGCCTCCAGTGGGGACTGCGACCCGAGCGCAGCGACTTAGACCGCTCGGCCATCCTGACAGCTCTTTCCTTCCCAGGTTCATTGGGGGACTTTGACACCTGGTAGCCCGCCATTTATTTCAATTGGGCATTTCGACCTTTCATTCCTATGGGGGAATCTCTGGGATTCGAACCCGCGCCTCCAGTGGGGACTGCGACCCGAGCGCAGCGACTTAGACCGCTCAGCCATCCTTACAGCTCTTTCCTTTCCAGGTTCATTGGGGGACTTTGACACCTGGTAGCCCGCCATTCATTTCAATTGGGCATTTCGACCATTCATTCCTATGGGGGAATCTCTGGGATTCGAACCCGCGCCTCCAGTGGGGACTGCGACCCGAGCGCAGCGACTTAGACCGCTCGGCCATCCTGACAGCTCTTTCCTTCCCAGGTTCATTGGGGGACTTTGACACCTGGTAGCCCGCCATTTATTTCAATTGGGCATTTCGACCTTTCATTCCTATGGGGGAATCTCTGGGATTCGAACCCGCGCCTCCAGTGGGGACTGCGACCCGAGCGCAGCGACTTAGACCGCTCAGCCATCCTTACAGCTCTTTCCTTTCCAGGTTCATTGGGGGACTTTGACACCTGGTAGCCCGCCATTTATTTCAATTGGGCATTTCGACCATTCATTCCTATGGGGGAATCTCTGGGATTCGAACCCTCGCCTCCAGTGGGGACTGCGACCCGAGCGCAGCGACTTAGACCGCTCAGCCATCCTGACAGCTCTTTCCTTCCCAGGTTCATTGGGGGACTTTGACACCTGGTAGCCCGCCATTCATTTCAATGGGGCATTTCGACCATTCATTCCTATGGGGGAATCTCTGGGATTCGAACCCGCGCCTCCAGTGGGGACTGCGACCCGAGCGCAGCGACTTAGACCGCTCGGCCATCCTGACAGCTCTTTCCTTCCCAGGTTCATTGGGGGACTTTGACACCTGGTAGCCCGCCATTTATTTCAATTGGGCATTTCGACCTTTCATTCCTATGGGGGAATCTCTGGGATTCGAACCCGCGCCTCCAGTGGGGACTGCGACCCGAGCGCAGCGACTTAGACCGCTCGGCCATCCTGACAGCTCTTTCCTTCCCAGGTTCATTGGGGGACTTTGACACCTGGTAGCCCGCCATTCATTTCAATTGGGCATTTCGACCATTCATTCCTATGGGGGAATCTCTGGGATTCGAACCCGCGCCTCCAGTGGGGACTGCGACCCGAGCGCAGCGACTTAGACCGCTCAGCCATCCTGACAGCTCTTTCCTTCCAAGGTTCAATGGGGGACTTTGACACCTGGTAGCCCGCCATTCATTTCAATTGGGCATTTCGACCATTCATTCCTATGGGGGAATCTCTGGGATTCGAACCCGCGCCTCCAGTGGGGACTGCGACCCGAGCGCAGCGACTTAGACCGCTAGGCCATCCTGACAGCTCTTTCCTTCCCAGGTTCATTGGGGGACTTTGACACCTGGTAGCCCGCCATTCATTTCAATTGGGCATTTCGACCATTCATTCCTATGGGGGAATCTCTTGGATTCGAACCCGCGCCTCCAGTGGGGACTGCGACCCGAGCGCAGCGACTTAGACCGCTCGGCCATCCTGACAGCTCTTTCCTTCCCAGGTTCAATGGTGGACTTTGACACCTGGAATCCCGCCATTCATTTCAATGGGGCATTTCGACCATTCATTCCTATGGGGGAATCTTTGGGATTCGAACCCGCGCCTCCAGTGGGGACTGCGACCCGAGCGCAGCGACTTAGACCGCTCAGCCATCCTTACAGCTCTTTCCTTCCCAGGTTCATTGGGGGACTTTGACACCTGGTAGCCCGCCATTCATTTCAATTGGGCATTTCGACCATTCATTCCTATGGGGGAATCTCTGGGATTCGAACCCGCGCCTCCAGTGGGGACTGCGACCCGAGCGCAGCGACTTAGACCGCTCAGCCATCCTGACAGCTCTTTCCTTCCAAGGTTCAATGGGTGACTTTGACACCTGGTAGCCCGCCATTCATTTCAATTGGGCATTTCGACCATTCATTCCTATGGGGGAATCTCTGGGATTCGAACCCGCGCCTCCAGTGGGGACTGCGACCCGAGCGCAGCGACTTAGACCGCTCGGCCATCCTGACAGCTCTTTCCTTCCCAGGTTCATTGGGGGACTTTGACACCTGGTAGCCCGCCATTTATTTCAATTGGGCATTTCGACCTTTCATTCCTATGGGGGAATCTCTGGGATTCGAACCCGCGCCTCCAGTGGGGACTGCGACCCGAGCGCAGCGACTTAGACCGCTCAGCCATCCTTACAGCTCTTTCCTTTCCAGGTTCATTGGGGGACTTTGACACCTGGTAGCCCGCCATTCATTTCAATTGGGCATTTCGACCATTCATTCCTATGGGGGAATCTCTGGGATTCGAACCCGCGCCTCCAGTGGGGACTGCGACCCGAGCGCAGCGACTTAGACCGCTCGGCCATCCTGACAGCTTTTTCCTTCCCAGGTTCATTGGGGGACTTTGACACCTGGTAGCCCGCCATTTATTTCAATTGGGCATTTCGACCTTTCATTCCTATGGGGGAATCTCTGGGATTCGAACCCGCGCCTCCAGTGGGGACTGCGACCCGAGCGCAGCGACTTAGACCGCTCAGCCATCCTTACAGCTCTTTCCTTTCCAGGTTCATTGGGGGACTTTGACACCTGGTAGCCCGCCATTTATTTCAATTGGGCATTTCGACCATTCATTCCTATGGGGGAATCTCTGGGATTCGAACCCTCGCCTCCAGTGGGGACTGCGACCCGAGCGCAGCGACTTAGACCGCTCGGCCATCCTGACAGCTCTTTCCTTCCCAGGTTCATTGGGGGACTTTGACACCTGGTAGCCCGCCATTTATTTCAATTGGGCATTTCGACCTTTCATTCCTATGGGGGAATCTCTGGGATTCGAACCCGCGCCTCCAGTGGGGACTGCGACCCGAGCGCAGCGACTTAGACCGCTCAGCCATCCTGACAGCTCTTTCCTTCCCAGGTTCATTGGGGGACTTTGACACCTGGTAGCCCGCCATTTATTTCAATTGGGCATTTCGACCATTCATTCCTATGGGGGAATCTCTGGGATTCGAACCCTCGCCTCCAGTGGGGACTGCGACCCGAGCGCAGCGACTTAGACCGCTCGGCCATCCTGACAGCTCTTTCCTTCCCAGGTTCATTGGGGGACTTTGACACCTGGTAGCCCGCCATTTATTTCAATTGGGCATTTCGACCTTTCATTCCTATGGGGGAATCTCTGGGATTCGAACCCTCGCCTCCAGTGGGGACTGCGACCCGAGCGCAGCGACTTAGACCGCTCGGCCATCCTGACAGCTCTTTCCTTCCCAGGTTCATTGGGGGACTTTGACACCTGGTAGCCCGCCATTCATTTCAATTGGGCATTTCGACCATTCATTCCTATGGGGGAATCTCTGGGATTCGAACCCGCGCCTCCAGTGGGGACTGCGACCCGAGCGCAGCGACTTAGACCGCTCGGCCATCCTGACAGCTCTTTCCTTCCCAGGTTCATTGGGGGACTTTGACACCTGGTAGCCCGCCATTCATTTCAATTGGGCATTTCGACCATTCATTCCTATGGGGGAATCTCTTGGATTCGAACCCGCGCCTCCAGTGGGGACTGCGACCCGAGCGCAGCGACTTAGACCGCTCGGCCATCCTGACAGCTCTTTCCTTCCCAGGTTCAATGGTGGACTTTGACACCTGGAATCCCGCCATTCATTTCAATGGGGCATTTCGACCATTCATTCCTATGGGGGAATCTTTGGGATTCGAACCCGCGCCTCCAGTGGGGACTGCGACCCGAGCGCAGCGACTTAGACCGCTCAGCCATCCTTACAGCTCTTTCCTTCCCAGGTTCATTGGGGGACTTTGACACCTGGTAGCCCGCCATTCATTTCAATTGGGCATTTCGACCATTCATTCCTATGGGGGAATCTCTGGGATTCGAACCCGCGCCTCCAGTGGGGACTGCGACCCGAGCGCAGCGACTTAGACCGCTCGGCCATCCTGACAGCTATTTCCTTCCCAGGTTCAATGGTGGACTTTGACACCTGGAATCCCGCCATTCATTTCAATGGGGCATTTCGACCATTCATTCCTATGGGGGAATCTCTGGGATTCGAACCCGCGCCTCCAGTGGGGACTGCGACCCGAGCGCAGCGACTTAGACCGCTCAGCCATCCTGACAGCTCTTTCCTTCCCAGGTTCAATGGTGGACTTTGACACCTGGAATCCCGCCATTCATTTCAATGGGGCATTTCGACCATTCATTCCTATGGGGGAATCTCTGGGATTCGAACCCGCGCCTCCAGTGGGGACTGCGACCCGAGCGCAGCGACTTAGACCGCTCAGCCATCCTGACAGCTCTTTCCTTCCCAGGTTCATTGGGGGACTTTGACACCTGGTAGCCCGCCATTCATTTCAATGGGGCATTTCGACCATTCATTCCTATGGGGGAATCTCTGGGATTCGAACCCGCGCCTCCAGTGGGGACTGCGACCCGAGCGCAGCGACTTAGACCGCTCAGCCATCCTGACAGCTCTTTCCTTCCCAGGTTCATTGGGGGACTTTGACACCTGGTAGCCCGCCATTCATTTCAATGGGGCATTTCGACCATTCATTCCTATGGGGGAATCTCTGGGATTCAAACCCGCGCCTCCAGTGGGGACTGCGACCCGAGCGCAGCGACTTAGACCGCTCAGCCATCCTGACAGCTCTTTCCTTCCAAGGTTCAATGGGGGACTTTGACACCTGGTAGCCCGCCATTCATTTCAATTGGGCATTTCGACCATTCATTCCTATGGGGGAATCTCTGGGATTCGAACCCGCGCCTCCAGTGGGGACTGCGACCCGAGCGCAGCGACTTAGACCGCTCGGCCATCCTGACAGCTCTTTCCTTCCCAGGTTCATTGGGGGACTTTGACACCTGGTAGCCCGCCATTCATTTCAATTGGGCATTTCGACCATTCATTCCTATGGGGGAATCTCTTGGATTCGAACCCGCGCCTTCAGTGGGGACTGCGACCCGAGCGCAGCGACTTAGACCGCTCGGCCATCCTGACAGCTCTTTCCTTCCCAGGTTCAATGGTGGACTTTGACACCTGGAATCCCGCCATTCATTTCAATGGGGCATTTCGACCATTCATTCCTATGGGGGAATCTTTGGGATTCGAACCCGCGCCTCCAGTGGGGACTGCGACCCGAGCGCAGCGACTTAGACCGCTCAGCCATCCTTACAGCTCTTTCCTTCCCAGGTTCATTGGGGGACTTTGACACCTGGTAGCCCGCCATTCATTTCAATTGGGCATTTCGACCATTCATTCCTATGGGGGAATCTCTGGGATTCGAACCCGCGCCTCCAGTGGGGACTGCGACCCGAGCGCAGCGACTTAGACCGCTCAGCCATCCTGACAGCTCTTTCCTTCCAAGGTTCAATGGGTGACTTTGACACCTGGTAGCCCGCCATTCATTTCAATTGGGCATTTCGACCATTCATTCCTATGGGGGAATCTCTGGGATTCGAACCCGCGCCTCCAGTGGGGACTGCGACCCGAGCGCAGCGACTTAGACCGCTCGGCCATCCTGACAGCTCTTTCCTTCCCAGGTTCATTGGGGGACTTTGACACCTGGTAGCCCGCCACTCATTTCAATTGGGCATTTCGACCATTCATTCCTATGGGGGAATCTCTGGGATTCGAACCCGCGCCTCCAGTGGGGACTGCGACCCGAGCGCAGCGACTTAGACCGCTCGGCCATCCTGACAGCTATTTCCTTCCCAGGTTCAATGGTGGACTTTGACACCTGGAATCCCGCCATTCATTTCAATGGGGCATTTCGACCATTCATTCCTATGGGGGAATCTCTGGGATTCGAACCCGCGCCTCCAGTGGGGACTGCGACCCGAGCGCAGCGACTTAGACCGCTCAGCCATCCTGACAGCTCTTTCCTTCCCAGGTTCAATGGTGGACTTTGACACCTGGAATCCCGCCATTCATTTCAATGGGGCATTTCGACCATTCATTCCTATGGGGGAATCTCTGGGATTCGAACCCGCGCCTCCAGTGGGGACTGCGACCCGAGCGCAGCGACTTAGACCGCTCAGCCATCCTGACAGCTCTTTCCTTCCCAGGTTCATTGGGGGACTTTGACACCTGGTAGCCCGCCATTCATTTCAATTGGGCATTTTGACCATTCATTCCTATGGGGGAATCTCTGGGATTCGAACCCGCGCCTCCAGTGGGGACTGCGACCCGAGCGCAGCGACTTAGACCGCTCAGCCATCCTGACAGCTCTTTCCTTCCCAGGTTCATTGGGGGACTTTGACACCTGGTAGCCCGCCATTCATTTCAATGGGGCATTTCGACCATTCATTCCTATGGGGGAATCTCTGGGATTCGAACCCGCGCCTCCAGTGGGGACTGCGACCCGAGCGCAGCGACTTAGACCGCTCGGCCATCCTGACAGCTCTTTCCTTCCCAGGTTCAATGGTGGACTTTGACACCTGGAATCCCGCCATTCATTTCAATGGGGCATTTCGACCATTCATTCCTATGGGGGAATCTCTGGGATTCGAACCCGCGCCTCCAGTGGGGACTGCGACCCGAGCGCAGCGACTTAGACCGCTCAGCCATCCTGACAGCTCTTTCCTTCCCAGGTTCATTGGGGGACTTTGACACCTGGTAGCCCGCCATTCATTTCAATTGGGCATTTTGACCATTCATTCCTATGGGGGAATCTCTGGGATTCGAACCCGCGCCTCCAGTGGGGACTGCGACCCGAGCGCAGCGACTTAGACCGCTCAGCCATCCTGACAGCTCTTTCCTTCCCAGGTTCAATGGTGGACTTTGACACCTGGAATCCCGCCATTCATTTCAATTGGGCATTTCGACCATTCATTCCTATGGGGGAATCTCTGGGATTCGAACCCGCGCCTCCAGTGGGGACTGCGACCCGAGCGCAGCGACTTAGACCGCTCAGCCATCCTGACAGCTCTTTCCTTCCCAGGTTCATTGGGGGACTTTGACACCTGGTAGCCCGCCATTCATTTCAATTGGGCATTTCGACCATTCATTCCTATGGGGGAATCTCTTGGATTCGAACCCGCGCCTCCAGTGGGGACTGCGACCCGAGCGCAGCGACTTAGACCGCTCGGCCATCCTGACAGCTCTTTCCTTCCCAGGTTCAATGGTGGACTTTGACACCTGGAATCCCGCCATTCATTTCAATGGGGCATTTCGACCATTCATTCCTATGGGGGAATCTTTGGGATTCGAACCCGCGCCTCCAGTGGGGACTGCGACCCGAGCGCAGCGACTTAGACCGCTCAGCCATCCTTACAGCTCTTTCCTTCCCAGGTTCATTGGGGGACTTTGACACCTGGTAGCCCGCCATTCATTTCAATTGGGCATTTCGACCATTCATTCCTATGGGGGAATCTCTGGGATTCGAACCCGCGCCTCCAGTGGGGACTGCGACCCGAGCGCAGCGACTTAGACCGCTCAGCCATCCTGACAGCTCTTTCCTTCCAAGGTTCAATGGGTGACTTTGACACCTGGTAGCCCGCCATTCATTTCAATTGGGCATTTCGACCATTCATTCCTATGGGGGAATCTCTGGGATTCGAACCCGCGCCTCCAGTGGGGACTGCGACCCGAGCGCAGCGACTTAGACCGCTCGGCCATCCTGACAGCTCTTTCCTTCCCAGGTTCATTGGGGGACTTTGACACCTGGTAGCCCGCCATTTATTTCAATTGGGCATTTCGACCTTTCATTCCTATGGGGGAATCTCTGGGATTCGAACCCGCGCCTCCAGTGGGGACTGCGACCCGAGCGCAGCGACTTAGACCGCTCAGCCATCCTTACAGCTCTTTCCTTTCCAGGTTCATTGGGGGACTTTGACACCTGGTAGCCCGCCATTCATTTCAATTGGGCATTTCGACCATTCATTCCTATGGGGGAATCTCTGGGATTCGAACCCGCGCCTCCAGTGGGGACTGCGACCCGAGCGCAGCGACTTAGACCGCTCGGCCATCCTGACAGCTCTTTCCTTCCCAGGTTCAATGGTGGACTTTGACACCTGGAATCCCGCCATTCATTTCAATGGGGCATTTCGACCATTCATTCCTATGGGGGAATCTTTGGGATTCGAACCCGCGCCTCCAGTGGGGACTGCGACCCGAGCGCAGCGACTTAGACCGCTCAGCCATCCTTACAGCTCTTTCCTTCCCAGGTTCATTGGGGGACTTTGACACCTGGTAGCCCGCCATTCATTTCAATTGGGCATTTCGACCATTCATTCCTATGGGGGAATCTCTGGGATTCGAACCCGCGCCTCCAGTGGGGACTGCGACCCGAGCGCAGCGACTTAGACCGCTCGGCCATCCTGACAGCTATTTCCTTCCCAGGTTCAATGGTGGACTTTGACACCTGGAATCCCGCCATTCATTTCAATGGGGCATTTCGACCATTCATTCCTATGGGGGAATCTCTGGGATTCGAACCCGCGCCTCCAGTGGGGACTGCGACCCGAGCGCAGCGACTTAGACCGCTCAGCCATCCTGACAGCTCTTTCCTTCCCAGGTTCAATGGTGGACTTTGACACCTGGAATCCCGCCATTCATTTCAATGGGGCATTTCGACCATTCATTCCTATGGGGGAATCTCTGGGATTCGAACCCGCGCCTCCAGTGGGGACTGCGACCCGAGCGCAGCGACTTAGACCGCTCAGCCATCCTGACAGCTCTTTCCTTCCCAGGTTCATTGGGGGACTTTGACACCTGGTAGCCCGCCATTCATTTCAATGGGGCATTTCGACCATTCATTCCTATGGGGGAATCTCTGGGATTCGAACCCGCGCCTCCAGTGGGGACTGCGACCCGAGCGCAGCGACTTAGACCGCTCAGCCATCCTGACAGCTCTTTCCTTCCCAGGTTCATTGGGGGACTTTGACACCTGGTAGCCCGCCATTCATTTCAATGGGGCATTTCGACCATTCATTCCTATGGGGGAATCTCTGGGATTCAAACCCGCGCCTCCAGTGGGGACTGCGACCCGAGCGCAGCGACTTAGACCGCTCAGCCATCCTGACAGCTCTTTCCTTCCAAGGTTCAATGGGGGACTTTGACACCTGGTAGCCCGCCATTCATTTCAATTGGGCATTTCGACCATTCATTCCTATGGGGGAATCTCTGGGATTCGAACCCGCGCCTCCAGTGGGGACTGCGACCCGAGCGCAGCGACTTAGACCGCTCGGCCATCCTGACAGCTCTTTCCTTCCCAGGTTCATTGGGGGACTTTGACACCTGGTAGCCCGCCATTCATTTCAATTGGGCATTTCGACCATTCATTCCTATGGGGGAATCTCTTGGATTCGAACCCGCGCCTTCAGTGGGGACTGCGACCCGAGCGCAGCGACTTAGACCGCTCGGCCATCCTGACAGCTCTTTCCTTCCCAGGTTCAATGGTGGACTTTGACACCTGGAATCCCGCCATTCATTTCAATGGGGCATTTCGACCATTCATTCCTATGGGGGAATCTTTGGGATTCGAACCCGCGCCTCCAGTGGGGACTGCGACCCGAGCGCAGCGACTTAGACCGCTCAGCCATCCTTACAGCTCTTTCCTTCCCAGGTTCATTGGGGGACTTTGACACCTGGTAGCCCGCCATTCATTTCAATTGGGCATTTCGACCATTCATTCCTATGGGGGAATCTCTGGGATTCGAACCCGCGCCTCCAGTGGGGACTGCGACCCGAGCGCAGCGACTTAGACCGCTCAGCCATCCTGACAGCTCTTTCCTTCCAAGGTTCAATGGGTGACTTTGACACCTGGTAGCCCGCCATTCATTTCAATTGGGCATTTCGACCATTCATTCCTATGGGGGAATCTCTGGGATTCGAACCCGCGCCTCCAGTGGGGACTGCGACCCGAGCGCAGCGACTTAGACCGCTCGGCCATCCTGACAGCTCTTTCCTTCCCAGGTTCATTGGGGGACTTTGACACCTGGTAGCCCGCCACTCATTTCAATTGGGCATTTCGACCATTCATTCCTATGGGGGAATCTCTGGGATTCGAACCCGCGCCTCCAGTGGGGACTGCGACCCGAGCGCAGCGACTTAGACCGCTCGGCCATCCTGACAGCTATTTCCTTCCCAGGTTCAATGGTGGACTTTGACACCTGGAATCCCGCCATTCATTTCAATGGGGCATTTCGACCATTCATTCCTATGGGGGAATCTCTGGGATTCGAACCCGCGCCTCCAGTGGGGACTGCGACCCGAGCGCAGCGACTTAGACCGCTCAGCCATCCTGACAGCTCTTTCCTTCCCAGGTTCAATGGTGGACTTTGACACCTGGAATCCCGCCATTCATTTCAATGGGGCATTTCGACCATTCATTCCTATGGGGGAATCTCTGGGATTCGAACCCGCGCCTCCAGTGGGGACTGCGACCCGAGCGCAGCGACTTAGACCGCTCAGCCATCCTGACAGCTCTTTCCTTCCCAGGTTCATTGGGGGACTTTGACACCTGGTAGCCCGCCATTCATTTCAATTGGGCATTTTGACCATTCATTCCTATGGGGGAATCTCTGGGATTCGAACCCGCGCCTCCAGTGGGGACTGCGACCCGAGCGCAGCGACTTAGACCGCTCAGCCATCCTGACAGCTCTTTCCTTCCCAGGTTCATTGGGGGACTTTGACACCTGGTAGCCCGCCATTCATTTCAATGGGGCATTTCGACCATTCATTCCTATGGGGGAATCTCTGGGATTCGAACCCGCGCCTCCAGTGGGGACTGCGACCCGAGCGCAGCGACTTAGACCGCTCGGCCATCCTGACAGCTCTTTCCTTCCCAGGTTCAATGGTGGACTTTGACACCTGGAATCCCGCCATTCATTTCAATGGGGCATTTCGACCATTCATTCCTATGGGGGAATCTCTGGGATTCGAACCCGCGCCTCCAGTGGGGACTGCGACCCGAGCGCAGCGACTTAGACCGCTCAGCCATCCTGACAGCTCTTTCCTTCCCAGGTTCATTGGGGGACTTTGACACCTGGTAGCCCGCCATTCATTTCAATTGGGCATTTTGACCATTCATTCCTATGGGGGAATCTCTGGGATTCGAACCCGCGCCTCCAGTGGGGACTGCGACCCGAGCGCAGCGACTTAGACCGCTCAGCCATCCTGACAGCTCTTTCCTTCCCAGGTTCAATGGTGGACTTTGACACCTGGAATCCCGCCATTCATTTCAATTGGGCATTTCGACCATTCATTCCTATGGGGGAATCTCTGGGATTCGAACCCGCGCCTCCAGTGGGGACTGCGACCCGAGCGCAGCGACTTAGACCGCTCAGCCATCCTGACAGCTCTTTCCTTCCCAGGTTCATTGGGGGACTTTGACACCTGGTAGCCCGCCATTCATTTCAATTGGGCATTTCGACCATTCATTCCTATGGGGGAATCTCTTGGATTCGAACCCGCGCCTCCAGTGGGGACTGCGACCCGAGCGCAGCGACTTAGACCGCTCGGCCATCCTGACAGCTCTTTCCTTCCCAGGTTCAATGGTGGACTTTGACACCTGGAATCCCGCCATTCATTTCAATGGGGCATTTCGACCATTCATTCCTATGGGGGAATCTTTGGGATTCGAACCCGCGCCTCCAGTGGGGACTGCGACCCGAGCGCAGCGACTTAGACCGCTCAGCCATCCTTACAGCTCTTTCCTTCCCAGGTTCATTGGGGGACTTTGACACCTGGTAGCCCGCCATTCATTTCAATTGGGCATTTCGACCATTCATTCCTATGGGGGAATCTCTGGGATTCGAACCCGCGCCTCCAGTGGGGACTGCGACCCGAGCGCAGCGACTTAGACCGCTCAGCCATCCTGACAGCTCTTTCCTTCCAAGGTTCAATGGGTGACTTTGACACCTGGTAGCCCGCCATTCATTTCAATTGGGCATTTCGACCATTCATTCCTATGGGGGAATCTCTGGGATTCGAACCCGCGCCTCCAGTGGGGACTGCGACCCGAGCGCAGCGACTTAGACCGCTCGGCCATCCTGACAGCTCTTTCCTTCCCAGGTTCATTGGGGGACTTTGACACCTGGTAGCCCGCCATTTATTTCAATTGGGCATTTCGACCTTTCATTCCTATGGGGGAATCTCTGGGATTCGAACCCGCGCCTCCAGTGGGGACTGCGACCCGAGCGCAGCGACTTAGACCGCTCAGCCATCCTTACAGCTCTTTCCTTTCCAGGTTCATTGGGGGACTTTGACACCTGGTAGCCCGCCATTCATTTCAATTGGGCATTTCGACCATTCATTCCTATGGGGGAATCTCTGGGATTCGAACCCGCGCCTCCAGTGGGGACTGCGACCCGAGCGCAGCGACTTAGACCGCTCGGCCATCCTGACAGCTCTTTCCTTCCCAGGTTCATTGGGGGACTTTGACACCTGGTAGCCCGCCATTTATTTCAATTGGGCATTTTGACCTTTCATTCCTATGGGGGAATCTCTGGGATTCGAACCCGCGCCTCCAGTGGGGACTGCGACCCGAGCGCAGCGACTTAGACCGCTCAGCCATCCTTACAGCTCTTTCCTTTCCAGGTTCATTGGGGGACTTTGACACCTGGTAGCCCGCCATTTATTTCAATTGGGCATTTCGACCATTCATTCCTATGGGGGAATCTCTGGGATTCGAACCCTCGCCTCCAGTGGGGACTGCGACCCGAGCGCAGCGACTTAGACCGCTCGGCCATCCTGACAGCTCTTTCCTTCCCAGGTTCATTGGGGGACTTTGACACCTGGTAGCCCGCCATTTATTTCAATTGGGCATTTCGACCTTTCATTCCTATGGGGGAATCTCTGGGATTCGAACCCGCGCCTCCAGTGGGGACTGCGACCCGAGCGCAGCGACTTAGACCGCTCAGCCATCCTGACAGCTCTTTCCTTCCCAGGTTCATTGGGGGACTTTGACACCTGGTAGCCCGCCATTTATTTCAATTGGGCATTTCGACCATTCATTCCTATGGGGGAATCTCTGGGATTCGAACCCTCGCCTCCAGTGGGGACTGCGACCCGAGCGCAGCGACTTAGACCGCTCGGCCATCCTGACAGCTCTTTCCTTCCCAGGTTCATTGGGGGACTTTGACACCTGGTAGCCCGCCATTCATTTCAATGGGGCATTTCGACCATTCATTCCTATGGGGGAATCTCTGGGATTCGAACCCGCGCCTCCAGTGGGGACTGCGACCCGAGCGCAGCGACTTAGACCGCTCGGCCATCCTGACAGCTCTTTCCTTCCCAGGTTCAATGGTGGACTTTGACACCTGGAATCCCGCCATTCATTTCAATGGGGCATTTCGACCATTCATTCCTATGGGGGAATCTCTGGGATTCGAACCCGCGCCTCCAGTGGGGACTGCGACCCGAGCGCAGCGACTTAGACCGCTCAGCCATCCTGACAGCTCTTTCCTTCCCAGGTTCATTGGGGGACTTTGACACCTGGTAGCCCGCCATTCATTTCAATTGGGCATTTTGACCATTCATTCCTATGGGGGAATCTCTGGGATTCGAACCCGCGCCTCCAGTGGGGACTGCGACCCGAGCGCAGCGACTTAGACCGCTCAGCCATCCTGACAGCTCTTTCCTTCCCAGGTTCATTGGGGGACTTTGACACCTGGTAGCCCGCCATTCATTTCAATGGGGCATTTCGACCATTCATTCCTATGGGGGAATCTCTGGGATTCAAACCCGCGCCTCCAGTGGGGACTGCGACCCGAGCGCAGCGACTTAGACCGCTCAGCCATCCTGACAGCTCTTTCCTTCCAAGGTTCAATGGGGGACTTTGACACCTGGTAGCCCGCCATTCATTTCAATTGGGCATTTCGACCATTCATTCCTATGGGGGAATCTCTGGGATTCGAACCCGCGCCTCCAGTGGGGACTGCGACCCGAGCGCAGCGACTTAGACCGCTCGGCCATCCTGACAGCTCTTTCCTTCCCAGGTTCATTGGGGGACTTTGACACCTGGTAGCCCGCCATTCATTTCAATTGGGCATTTCGACCATTCATTCCTATGGGGGAATCTCTTGGATTCGAACCCGCGCCTTCAGTGGGGACTGCGACCCGAGCGCAGCGACTTAGACCGCTCGGCCATCCTGACAGCTCTTTCCTTCCCAGGTTCAATGGTGGACTTTGACACCTGGAATCCCGCCATTCATTTCAATGGGGCATTTCGACCATTCATTCCTATGGGGGAATCTTTGGGATTCGAACCCGCGCCTCCAGTGGGGACTGCGACCCGAGCGCAGCGACTTAGACCGCTCAGCCATCCTTACAGCTCTTTCCTTCCCAGGTTCATTGGGGGACTTTGACACCTGGTAGCCCGCCATTCATTTCAATTGGGCATTTCGACCATTCATTCCTATGGGGGAATCTCTGGGATTCGAACCCGCGCCTCCAGTGGGGACTGCGACCCGAGCGCAGCGACTTAGACCGCTCAGCCATCCTGACAGCTCTTTCCTTCCAAGGTTCAATGGGTGACTTTGACACCTGGTAGCCCGCCATTCATTTCAATTGGGCATTTCGACCATTCATTCCTATGGGGGAATCTCTGGGATTCGAACCCGCGCCTCCAGTGGGGACTGCGACCCGAGCGCAGCGACTTAGACCGCTCGGCCATCCTGACAGCTCTTTCCTTCCCAGGTTCATTGGGGGACTTTGACACCTGGTAGCCCGCCACTCATTTCAATTGGGCATTTCGACCATTCATTCCTATGGGGGAATCTCTGGGATTCGAACCCGCGCCTCCAGTGGGGACTGCGACCCGAGCGCAGCGACTTAGACCGCTCGGCCATCCTGACAGCTATTTCCTTCCCAGGTTCAATGGTGGACTTTGACACCTGGAATCCCGCCATTCATTTCAATGGGGCATTTCGACCATTCATTCCTATGGGGGAATCTCTGGGATTCGAACCCGCGCCTCCAGTGGGGACTGCGACCCGAGCGCAGCGACTTAGACCGCTCAGCCATCCTGACAGCTCTTTCCTTCCCAGGTTCAATGGTGGACTTTGACACCTGGAATCCCGCCATTCATTTCAATGGGGCATTTCGACCATTCATTCCTATGGGGGAATCTCTGGGATTCGAACCCGCGCCTCCAGTGGGGACTGCGACCCGAGCGCAGCGACTTAGACCGCTCAGCCATCCTGACAGCTCTTTCCTTCCCAGGTTCATTGGGGGACTTTGACACCTGGTAGCCCGCCATTCATTTCAATTGGGCATTTTGACCATTCATTCCTATGGGGGAATCTCTGGGATTCGAACCCGCGCCTCCAGTGGGGACTGCGACCCGAGCGCAGCGACTTAGACCGCTCAGCCATCCTGACAGCTCTTTCCTTCCCAGGTTCATTGGGGGACTTTGACACCTGGTAGCCCGCCATTCATTTCAATGGGGCATTTCGACCATTCATTCCTATGGGGGAATCTCTGGGATTCGAACCCGCGCCTCCAGTGGGGACTGCGACCCGAGCGCAGCGACTTAGACCGCTCGGCCATCCTGACAGCTCTTTCCTTCCCAGGTTCAATGGTGGACTTTGACACCTGGAATCCCGCCATTCATTTCAATGGGGCATTTCGACCATTCATTCCTATGGGGGAATCTCTGGGATTCGAACCCGCGCCTCCAGTGGGGACTGCGACCCGAGCGCAGCGACTTAGACCGCTCAGCCATCCTGACAGCTCTTTCCTTCCCAGGTTCATTGGGGGACTTTGACACCTGGTAGCCCGCCATTCATTTCAATTGGGCATTTTGACCATTCATTCCTATGGGGGAATCTCTGGGATTCGAACCCGCGCCTCCAGTGGGGACTGCGACCCGAGCGCAGCGACTTAGACCGCTCAGCCATCCTGACAGCTCTTTCCTTCCCAGGTTCAATGGTGGACTTTGACACCTGGAATCCCGCCATTCATTTCAATTGGGCATTTCGACCATTCATTCCTATGGGGGAATCTCTGGGATTCGAACCCGCGCCTCCAGTGGGGACTGCGACCCGAGCGCAGCGACTTAGACCGCTCAGCCATCCTGACAGCTCTTTCCTTCCCAGGTTCATTGGGGGACTTTGACACCTGGTAGCCCGCCATTCATTTCAATGGGGCATTTCGACCATTCATTCCTATGGGGGAATCTTTGGGATTCGAACCCGCGCCTCCAGTGGGGACTGCGACCCGAGCGCAGCGACTTAGACCGCTCAGCCATCCTTACAGCTCTTTCCTTCCCAGGTTCATTGGGGGACTTTGACACCTGGTAGCCCGCCATTCATTTCAATTGGGCATTTCGACCATTCATTCCTATGGGGGAATCTCTGGGATTCGAACCCGCGCCTCCAGTGGGGACTGCGACCCGAGCGCAGCGACTTAGACCGCTCAGCCATCCTGACAGCTCTTTCCTTCCAAGGTTCAATGGGTGACTTTGACACCTGGTAGCCCGCCATTCATTTCAATTGGGCATTTCGACCATTCATTCCTATGGGGGAATCTCTGGGATTCGAACCCGCGCCTCCAGTGGGGACTGCGACCCGAGCGCAGCGACTTAGACCGCTCGGCCATCCTGACAGCTCTTTCCTTCCCAGGTTCATTGGGGGACTTTGACACCTGGTAGCCCGCCATTTATTTCAATTGGGCATTTCGACCTTTCATTCCTATGGGGGAATCTCTGGGATTCGAACCCGCGCCTCCAGTGGGGACTGCGACCCGAGCGCAGCGACTTAGACCGCTCAGCCATCCTTACAGCTCTTTCCTTTCCAGGTTCATTGGGGGACTTTGACACCTGGTAGCCCGCCATTCATTTCAATTGGGCATTTCGACCTTTCATTCCTATGGGGGAATCTCTGGGATTCGAACCCGCGCCTCCAGTGGGGACTGCGACCCGAGCGCAGCGACTTAGACCGCTCAGCCATCCTGACAGCTCTTTCCTTCCCAGGTTCATTGGGGGACTTTGACACCTGGTAGCCCGCCATTTATTTCAATTGGGCATTTCGACCATTCATTCCTATGGGGGAATCTCTGGGATTCGAACCCGCGCCTCCAGTGGGGACTGCGACCCGAGCGCAGCGACTTAGACCGCTCAGCCATCCTGACAGCTCTTTCCTTCCCAGGTTCATTGGGGGACTTTGACACCTGGTAGCCCGCCACTCATTTCAATTGGGCATTTCGACCATTCATTCCTATGGGGGAATCTCTGGGATTCGAACCCGCGCCTCCAGTGGGGACTGCGACCCGAGCGCAGCGACTTAGACCGCTCGGCCATCCTGACAGCTCTTTCCTTCCCAGGTTCAATGGTGGACTTTGACACCTGGAATCCCGCCATTCATTTCAATGGGGCATTTCGACCATTCATTCCTATGGGGGAATCTCTGGGATTCGAACCCGCGCCTCCAGTGGGGACTGCGACCCGAGCGCAGCGACTTAGACCGCTCAGCCATCCTGACAGCTCTTTCCTTCCCAGGTTCAATGGTGGACTTTGACACCTGGAATCCCGCCATTCATTTCAATGGGGCATTTCGACCATTCATTCCTATGGGGGAATCTCTGGGATTCGAACCCGCGCCTCCAGTGGGGACTGCGACCCGAGCGCAGCGACTTAGACCGCTCAGCCATCCTGACAGCTCTTTCCTTCCCAGGTTCATTGGGGGACTTTGACACCTGGTAGCCCGCCATTCATTTCAATTGGGCATTTTGACCATTCATTCCTATGGGGGAATCTCTGGGATTCGAACCCGCGCCTCCAGTGGGGACTGCGACCCGAGCGCAGCGACTTAGACCGCTCAGCCATCCTGACAGCTCTTTCCTTCCCAGGTTCATTGGGGGACTTTGACACCTGGTAGCCCGCCATTCATTTCAATGGGGCATTTCGACCATTCATTCCTATGGGGGAATCTCTGGGATTCGAACCCGCGCCTCCAGTGGGGACTGCGACCCGAGCGCAGCGACTTAGACCGCTCGGCCATCCTGACAGCTCTTTCCTTCCCAGGTTCAATGGTGGACTTTGACACCTGGAATCCCGCCATTCATTTCAATGGGGCATTTCGACCATTCATTCCTATGGGGGAATCTCTGGGATTCGAACCCGCGCCTCCAGTGGGGACTGCGACCCGAGCGCAGCGACTTAGACCGCTCAGCCATCCTGACAGCTCTTTCCTTCCCAGGTTCATTGGGGGACTTTGACACCTGGTAGCCCGCCATTCATTTCAATTGGGCATTTTGACCATTCATTCCTATGGGGGAATCTCTGGGATTCGAACCCGCGCCTCCAGTGGGGACTGCGACCCGAGCGCAGCGACTTAGACCGCTCAGCCATCCTGACAGCTCTTTCCTTCCCAGGTTCAATGGTGGACTTTGACACCTGGAATCCCGCCATTCATTTCAATTGGGCATTTCGACCATTCATTCCTATGGGGGAATCTCTGGGATTCGAACCCGCGCCTCCAGTGGGGACTGCGACCCGAGCGCAGCGACTTAGACCGCTCAGCCATCCTGACAGCTCTTTCCTTCCCAGGTTCATTGGGGGACTTTGACACCTGGTAGCCCGCCATTCATTTCAATTGGGCATTTCGACCATTCATTCCTATGGGGGAATCTCTTGGATTCGAACCCGCGCCTCCAGTGGGGACTGCGACCCGAGCGCAGCGACTTAGACCGCTCGGCCATCCTGACAGCTCTTTCCTTCCCAGGTTCAATGGTGGACTTTGACACCTGGAATCCCGCCATTCATTTCAATGGGGCATTTCGACCATTCATTCCTATGGGGGAATCTTTGGGATTCGAACCCGCGCCTCCAGTGGGGACTGCGACCCGAGCGCAGCGACTTAGACCGCTCAGCCATCCTTACAGCTCTTTCCTTCCCAGGTTCATTGGGGGACTTTGACACCTGGTAGCCCGCCATTCATTTCAATTGGGCATTTCGACCATTCATTCCTATGGGGGAATCTCTGGGATTCGAACCCGCGCCTCCAGTGGGGACTGCGACCCGAGCGCAGCGACTTAGACCGCTCAGCCATCCTGACAGCTCTTTCCTTCCAAGGTTCAATGGGTGACTTTGACACCTGGTAGCCCGCCATTCATTTCAATTGGGCATTTCGACCATTCATTCCTATGGGGGAATCTCTGGGATTCGAACCCGCGCCTCCAGTGGGGACTGCGACCCGAGCGCAGCGACTTAGACCGCTCGGCCATCCTGACAGCTCTTTCCTTCCCAGGTTCATTGGGGGACTTTGACACCTGGTAGCCCGCCATTTATTTCAATTGGGCATTTCGACCTTTCATTCCTATGGGGGAATCTCTGGGATTCGAACCCGCGCCTCCAGTGGGGACTGCGACCCGAGCGCAGCGACTTAGACCGCTCAGCCATCCTTACAGCTCTTTCCTTTCCAGGTTCATTGGGGGACTTTGACACCTGGTAGCCCGCCATTCATTTCAATTGGGCATTTCGACCATTCATTCCTATGGGGGAATCTCTGGGATTCGAACCCGCGCCTCCAGTGGGGACTGCGACCCGAGCGCAGCGACTTAGACCGCTCGGCCATCCTGACAGCTCTTTCCTTCCCAGGTTCATTGGGGGACTTTGACACCTGGTAGCCCGCCATTTATTTCAATTGGGCATTTTGACCTTTCATTCCTATGGGGGAATCTCTGGGATTCGAACCCGCGCCTCCAGTGGGGACTGCGACCCGAGCGCAGCGACTTAGACCGCTCAGCCATCCTTACAGCTCTTTCCTTTCCAGGTTCATTGGGGGACTTTGACACCTGGTAGCCCGCCATTTATTTCAATTGGGCATTTCGACCATTCATTCCTATGGGGGAATCTCTGGGATTCGAACCCTCGCCTCCAGTGGGGACTGCGACCCGAGCGCAGCGACTTAGACCGCTCGGCCATCCTGACAGCTCTTTCCTTCCCAGGTTCATTGGGGGACTTTGACACCTGGTAGCCCGCCATTTATTTCAATTGGGCATTTCGACCTTTCATTCCTATGGGGGAATCTCTGGGATTCGAACCCGCGCCTCCAGTGGGGACTGCGACCCGAGCGCAGCGACTTAGACCGCTCAGCCATCCTGACAGCTCTTTCCTTCCCAGGTTCATTGGGGGACTTTGACACCTGGTAGCCCGCCATTTATTTCAATTGGGCATTTCGACCATTCATTCCTATGGGGGAATCTCTGGGATTCGAACCCGCGCCTCCAGTGGGGACTGCGACCCGAGCGCAGCGACTTAGACCGCTCAGCCATCCTGACAGCTCTTTCCTTCCCAGGTTCATTGGGGGACTTTGACACCTGGTAGCCCGCCACTCATTTCAATTGGGCATTTCGACCATTCATTCCTATGGGGGAATCTCTGGGATTCGAACCCGCGCCTCCAGTGGGGACTGCGACCCGAGCGCAGCGACTTAGACCGCTCAGCCATCCTGACAGCTCTTTCCTTCCAAGGTTCAATGGGGGACTTTGACACCTGGTAGCCCGCCATTCATTTCAATTGGGCATTTCGACCATTCATTCCTATGGGGGAATCTCTGGGATTCGAACCCGCGCCTCCAGTGGGGACTGCGACCCGAGCGCAGCGACTTAGACCGCTCGGCCATCCTGACAGCTCTTTCCTTCCCAGGTTCATTGGGGGACTTTGACACCTGGTAGCCCGCCATTCATTTCAATTGGGCATTTCGACCATTCATTCCTATGGGGGAATCTCTTGGATTCGAACCCGCGCCTTCAGTGGGGACTGCGACCCGAGCGCAGCGACTTAGACCGCTCGGCCATCCTGACAGCTCTTTCCTTCCCAGGTTCAATGGTGGACTTTGACACCTGGAATCCCGCCATTCATTTCAATGGGGCATTTCGACCATTCATTCCTATGGGGGAATCTTTGGGATTCGAACCCGCGCCTCCAGTGGGGACTGCGACCCGAGCGCAGCGACTTAGACCGCTCAGCCATCCTTACAGCTCTTTCCTTCCCAGGTTCATTGGGGGACTTTGACACCTGGTAGCCCGCCATTCATTTCAATTGGGCATTTCGACCATTCATTCCTATGGGGGAATCTCTGGGATTCGAACCCGCGCCTCCAGTGGGGACTGCGACCCGAGCGCAGCGACTTAGACCGCTCAGCCATCCTGACAGCTCTTTCCTTCCAAGGTTCAATGGGTGACTTTGACACCTGGTAGCCCGCCATTCATTTCAATTGGGCATTTCGACCATTCATTCCTATGGGGGAATCTCTGGGATTCGAACCCGCGCCTCCAGTGGGGACTGCGACCCGAGCGCAGCGACTTAGACCGCTCGGCCATCCTGACAGCTCTTTCCTTCCCAGGTTCATTGGGGGACTTTGACACCTGGTAGCCCGCCACTCATTTCAATTGGCATTTCGACCATTCATCCTATGGGGGAATCTCTGGGATTCGAACCCGCGCCTCCAGTGGGGACTGCGACCCGAGCGCAGCGACTTAGACGCTCGGCCATCCTGACAGCTATTTCCTTCCCAGGTTCAATGGTGGACTTTGACACCTGGAATCCCGCCATTCATTTCAATGGGGCATTTCGACCATTCATTCCTATGGGGGAATCTCTGGGATTCGAACCGCGCCTCCAGTGGGGACTGCGACCCGAGCGCAGCGACTTAGACCGCTCAGCCATCCTGACAGCTCTTTCCTTCCCAGGTTCAATGGTGGACTTTGACACCTGGAATCCCGCCATTCATTTCAATGGGGCATTTTCGACCATTCATTCCTATGGGGGAATCTCTGGGATTCGAACCCGCGCCTCCAGTGGGGACTGCGACCCGAGCGCAGCGACTTAGACCGCTCAGCCATCCTGACAGCTCTTTCCTTCCTAGGTTCATTGGGGGACTTTGACACCTGGTAGCCCGCCATTCATTTCAATTGGGCATTTGACCATTCATTCCTATGGGGGAATCTCTGGGATTCGAACCCGCGCCTCCAGTGGGGACTGCGACCCGAGCGCAGCGACTTAGACCGCTCAGCCATCCTGACAGCTCTTTCCTTCCCAGGTTCATTGGGGGACTTTGACACCTGGTAGCCCGCCATTCATTTCAATGGGGGCATTTCGACCATTCATTCCTATGGGGGAATCTCTGGGATTCGAACCCGCGCCTCCAGTGGGGACTGCGACCCGAGCGCAGCGACTTAGACCGCTCGGCCATCCTGACAGCTCTTTCCTTCCCAGGTTCAATGGTGGGACTTTGACACCTGGAATCCCGCCATTCATTTCAATGGGGCATTTCGACCATTCATTCCTATGGGGGAATCTCTGGGATTCGAACCCGCGCCTCCAGTGGGGACTGCGACCCGAGCGCAGCGACTTAGACCGCTCAGCCATCCTGACAGCTCTTTCCTTCCCAGGTTCAATGGTGGACTTTGACACCTGGAATCCCGCCATTCATTTCAATGGGCATTTCGACCATTCATTCCTATGGGGGAATCTTTGGGATTCGAACCCGCGCCTCCAGTGGGGACTGCGACCCGAGCGCAGCGACTTAGACCGCTCAGCCATCCTTACAGCTCTTTCCTTCCCAGGTTCATTGGGGGACTTTGACACCTGGTAGCCCGCCATTCATTTCAATTGGGCATTTCGACCATTCATTCCTATGGGGAATCTCTGGGATTCGAACCCGCGCCTCCAGTGGGGACTGCGACCCGAGCGCAGCGACTTAGACCGCTCAGCCATCCTGACAGCTCTTTCCTTCCAAGGTTCAATGGGTGACTTTGACACCTGGTAGCCCGCCATTCATTTCAATTGGGCATTTCGACCATTCATTCCTATGGGGGAATCTCTGGGATTCGAACCCGCGCCTCCAGTGGGGACTGCGACCCGAGCGCAGCGACTTAGACCGCTCGGCCATCCTGACAGCTCTTTCCTTCCCAGGTTCATTGGGGGACTTTGACACCTGGTAGCCCGCCATTTATTTCAATTGGCATTTCGACCTTTCATTCCTATGGGGGAATCTCTGGGATTCGAACCCGCGCCTCCAGTGGGGACTGCGACCCGAGCGCAGCGAACTTAGACCGCTCAGCCATCCTTACAGCTCTTTCCTTTCCAGGTTCATTGGGGGGACTTTGACACCTGGTAGCCCGCCATTCATTTCAATTGGGCATTTCGACCATTCATTCCTATGGGGGAATCTCTGGGATTCGAACCCGCGCCTCCAGTGGGGACTGCGACCCGAGCGCAGCGACTTAGACCGCTCGGCCATCCTGACAGCTCTTTCCTTCCCAGGTTCATTGGGGGACTTTGACACCTGGTAGCCCGCCATTTATTCAATTGGGCATTTTGACCTTTCATTCCTATGGGGGAATCTCTGGGATTCGAACCCGCGCCTCCAGTGGGGACTGCGACCCGAGCGCAGCGACTTAGACCGCTCAGCCATCCTTACAGCTCTTTCCTTTCCAGGTTCATTGGGGGACTTTGACACCTGGTAGCCCGCCATTTATTTCAATTGGGCATTTCGACCATTCATTCCTATGGGGGAATCTCTGGGATTCGACCCTCGCCTCCAGTGGGGACTGCGACCCGAGCGCAGCGACTTAGACCGCTCGCCATCCTGACAGCTCTTTCCTTCCCAGGTTCATTGGGGGACTTTGACACCTGGTAGCCCGCCATTTATTTCAATTGGGCATTTCGACCTTTCATTCCTATGGGGGAATCTCTGGGATTCGAACCCGCGCCTCCAGTGGGGACTGCGACCCGAGCGCAGCGACTTAGACCGCTCAGCCATCCTGACAGCTCTTTCCTTCCCAGGTTCATTGGGGACTTTGACACCTGGTAGCCCGCCATTTATTTCAATTGGGCATTTCGACCATTCATTCCTATGGGGGAATCTCTGGGATTCGAACCCTCGCCTCCAGTGGGGACTGCGACCCGAGCGCAGCGACTTAGACCGCTCGGCCATCCTGACAGCTCTTTCCTTCCCAGGTTCATTGGGGGACTTTGACACCTGGTAGCCCGCCATTCATTTCAATGGGCATTTCGACCATTCATTCCTATGGGGGAATCTCTGGGATTCGAACCCGCGCCTCCAGGGGGGACTGCGACCCGAGCGCAGCGACTTAGACCGCTCGGCCATCCTGACAGCTCTTTCCTTCCCAGGTTCAATGGTGGACTTTGACACCTGGAATCCCGCCATTCATTTCAATGGGGCATTTCGACCATTCATTCCTATGGGGGAATCTCTGGGATTCGAACCCGCGCCTCAGTGGGACTGCGACCCGAGCGCAGCGACTTAGACCGCTCAGCCATCCTGACAGCTCTTTCCTTCCCAGGTTCATTGGGGGACTTTGACACCTGGTAGCCCGCCATTCATTTCAATTGGGCATTTTGACCATTCATTCCTATGGGGGAATCTCTGGGATTCGAACCCGGCCTCCAGTGGGGACTGCGACCCGAGCGCAGCGACTTAGACCGCTCAGCCATCCTGACAGCTCTTTCCTTCCCAGGTTCATTGGGGACTTTGACACCTGGTAAGCCCGCCATTCATTTCAATGGGGCATTTCGACCATTCATTCCTATGGGGGAATCTCTGGGATTCAAACCCGCGCCTCCAGTGGGGACTGCGACCCGAGCGCAGCGACTTAGACCGCTCAGCCATCCTGACAGCTCTTTCCTTCCAAGGTTCAATGGGGGACTTTGGACACCTGGTAGCCCGCCATTCATTTCAATTGGGCATTTTCGACCATTCATTCCTATGGGGGAATCTCTGGGATTCGAACCCGCGCCTCCAGTGGGGACTGCGACCCGAGCGCAGCGACTTAGACCGCTCGGCCATCCTGACAGCTCTTTCCTTCCAGGTTCATTGGGGACTTTGACACCTGGTAGCCCGCCATTCATTTCAATTGGCATTTCGACCATTCATTCCTATGGGGGAATCTCTTGGATTCGAACCCGCGCCTTCAGTGGGGACTGCGACCCGAGCGCAGCGACTTAGACCGCTCGGCCATCCTGACAGCTCTTTCCTTCCAGGTTCAATGGTGGACTTTGACACCTGGAATCCCGCCATTCATTTCAATGGGCATTTCGACCATTCATTCCTATGGGGGAATCTTTGGGATTCGAACCCGCGCCTCCAGTGGGACTGCGACCCGAGCGCAGCGACTTAGACCGCTCAGCCATCCTTACAGCTCTTTCCTTCCCAGGTTCATTGGGGGACTTTGACACCTGGTAGCCCGCCATTCATTTCAATTGGGCATTTCGACCATTCATTCCTATGGGGGAATCTCTGGGATTCGAACCCGCGCCTCCAGTGGGGACTGCGACCCGAGCGCAGCGACTTAGACCGCTCAGCCATCCTGACAGCTCTTTCCTTCCAAGGTTCAATGGGTGACTTTGACACCTGGTAGCCCGCCATTCATTTCAATTGGGCATTTCGACCATTTCATTCCTATGGGGGAATCTCTGGGATTCGAACCCGCGCCTCCAGTGGGGACTGCGACCCGAGCGCAGCGACTTAGACCGCTCGGCCATCCTGACAGCTCTTTCCTTCCCAGGTTCATTGGGGGACTTTGACACCTGGTAGCCCGCCACTCATTTCAATTGGGCATTTCGACCATTCATTCCTATGGGGGAATCTCTGGGATTCGAACCCGCGCCTCCAGTGGGGACTGCGACCCGAGCGCAGCGACTTAGACCGCTCGGCCCATCCTGACAGCTATTTCCTTCCCAGGTTCAATGGTGGACTTTGACACCTGGAATCCCGCCATTCATTTCAATGGGGCATTTCGACCATTCATTCCTATGGGGGAATCTCTGGGATTCGAACCCGCGCCTCCAGTGGGGACTGCGACCCGAGCGCAGCGACTTAGACCGCTCAGCCATCCTGACAGCTCTTTCCTTCCCAGGTTTCAATGGTGGACTTTGACACCTGGAATCCCGCCATTCATTTCAATGGGGCATTTCGACCATTCATTCCTATGGGGGAATCTCTGGGATTCGAACCCGCGCCTCCAGTGGGGACTGCGACCCGAGCGCAGCGACTTAGACCGCTCAGCCATCCTGACAGCTCTTTCCTTCCCAGGTTCATTGGGGGACTTTGACACCTGGTAGCCCGCCATTCATTTCAATTGGGCATTTTGACCATTCATTCCTATGGGGGAATCTCTGGGATTCGAACCCGCGCCTCCAGTGGGGACTGCGACCCGAGCGCAGCGACTTAGACCGCTCAGCCATCCTGACAGCTCTTTCCTTCCCAGGTTCATTGGGGACTTTGACACCTGGTAGCCCGCCATTCATTTCAATGGGGCATTTCGACCATTCATTCTATGGGGGAATCTCTGGGATTCGAACCCGCGCCTCCAGTGGGGACTGCGACCGAGCGCAGCGACTTAGACCGCTCGGCCATCCTGACAGCTCTTTCCTTCCCAGGTTCAATGGTGGACTTTGACACCTGGAATCCCGCCATTCATTTCAATGGGGCATTTCGACCATTCATTCCTATGGGGGAATCTCTGGGATTCGAACCCGCGCCTCCAGTGGGGACTGCGACCCGAGCGCAGCGACTTAGACCGCTCAGCCATCCTGACAGCTCTTTCCTTCCCAGGTTCATTGGGGGACTTTGACACCTGGTAGCCCGCCATTCATTTCAATTGGGCATTTTGACCATTCATTCCTATGGGGGAATCTCTGGGATTCGAACCCGCGCCTCCAGTGGGGACTGCGACCCGAGCGCAGCGACTTAGACCGCTCAGCCATCCTGACAGCTCTTTCCTTCCCAGGTTCAATGGTGGACTTTGACACCTGGAATCCCGCCATTCATTTCAATTGGGCATTTCGACCATTCATTCCTATGGGGGAATCTCTGGGATTCGAACCCGCGCCTCCAGTGGGGACTGCGACCCGAGCGCAGCGACTTAGACCGCTCAGCCATCCTGACAGCTCTTTCCTTCCCAGGTTCATTGGGGACTTTGACACCTGGTAGCCCGCCATTCATTTCAATTGGGCATTTCGACCATTCATTCCTATGGGGGAATCTCTTGGATTCGAACCCGCGCCTCCAGTGGGGACTGCGACCCGAGCGCAGCGACTTAGACCGCTCGGCCATCCTGACAGCTCTTTCCTTCCCAGGTTCAATGGTGGACTTTGACACCTGGAATCCCGCCATTCATTTCAATGGGGCATTTCGACCATTCATTCCTATGGGGGAATCTTTGGATTCGAACCCGCGCCTCCAGTGGGGACTGCGACCCGAGCGCAGCGACTTAGACCGCTCAGCCATCCTTACAGCTCTTTCCTTCCCAGGTTCATTGGGGGACTTTGACACCTGGTAGCCCGCCATTCATTTCAATTGGGCATTTCGACCATTCATTCCTATGGGGGAATCTCTGGGATTCGAACCCGCGCCTCCAGTGGGGACTGCGACCCGAGCGCAGCGACTTAGACCGCTCAGCCATCCTGACAGCTCTTTCCTTCCAAGGTTCAATGGGTGACTTTGACACCTGGTAGCCCGCCATTCATTTCAATTGGGCATTTCGACCATTCATTCCTATGGGGGAATCTCTGGGATTCGAACCCGCGCCTCCAGTGGGGACTGCGACCCGAGCGCAGCGACTTAGACCGCTCGGCCATCCTGACAGCTCTTTCTTCCCAGGTTCATTGGGGGACTTTGACACCTGGTAGCCCGCCATTCATTTCAATTGGGCATTTCGACCTTTCATTCCTATGGGGGAATCTCTGGGATTCGAACCCGCGCCTCCAGTGGGGACTGCGACCCGAGCGCAGCGACTTAGACCGCTCAGCCATCCTGACAGCTCTTTCCTTTCCAGGTTCATTGGGGGACTTTGACACCTGGTAGCCCGCCATTCATTTCAATTGGGCATTTCGACCTTTCATTCCTATGGGGGAATCTCTGGGATTCGAACCCGCGCCTCCAGTGGGGACTGCGACCCGAGCGCAGCGACCTTAGACCGCTCGGCCATCCTGACAGCTCTTTCCTTCCCAGGTTCATTGGGGGACTTTGACACCTGGTAGCCCGCCATTTATTTCAATTGGGCATTTTGACCCTTTCATTCCTATGGGGGAATCTCTGGGATTCGAACCCGCGCCTCCAGTGGGGACTGCGACCCGAGCGCAGCGACTTAGGACCGCTCAGCCATCCTTACAGCTCTTTCCTTTCCAGGTTCATTGGGGGGACTTTGACACCTGGTAGCCCGCCATTTATTTCAATTGGGCATTTCGACCATTCATTCCTATGGGGGAATCTCTGGGATTCGAACCCTCGCCTCCAGTGGGGACTGCGACCCGAGCGCAGCGACTTAGACCGCTCGGCCATCTGACAGCTCTTTCCTTCCCAGGTTCATTGGGGGACTTTGACACCTGGTAGCCCGCCATTTATTTCAATTGGGCATTTCGACCTTTCATTCCTATGGGGGAATCTCTGGGATTCGAACCCGCGCCTCCAGTGGGGACTGCGACCCGAGCGCAGCGACTTAGACCGCTCAGCCATCCTGAAGCTCTTTCCTTCCCAGGTTCATTGGGGGACTTGACACCTGGTAGCCCGCCATTTATTTCAATTGGGCATTTCGACCATTCATTCCTATGGGGGAATCTCTGGGATTCGAACCCTCGCCTCCAGTGGGGACTGCGACCCGAGCGCAGCGACTTAGACCGCTCGGCCATCCTGACAGCTCTTTCCTTCCCAGGTTCATTGGGGGACTTTGACACCTGGTAGCCCGCCATTCATTTCAATGGGGCATTTCGACCATTCATTCCTATGGGGAATCTCTGGGATTCGAACCCGCGCCTCCAGTGGGGACTGCGACCCGAGCGCAGCGACTTAGACCGCTCGGCCATCCTGACAGCTCTTTCCTTCCCAGGTTCAATGGTGGACTTTGACACCTGGAATCCCCGCCATTCATTTCAATGGGGCATTTCGACCATTCATTCCTATGGGGGAATCTCTGGGATTCGAACCCGCGCCTCCAGTGGGGACTGCGACCCGAGCGCAGCGACTTAGACCGCTCAGCCATCCTGACAGCTCTTTCTTCCCAGGTTCATTGGGGGACTTTGACACCTGGTAGCCCGCCATTCATTTCAATTGGGCATTTTGACCATTCATTCCTATGGGGGAATCTCTGGGATTCGAACCCGCGCCTCCAGTGGGGACTGCGACCCGAGCGCAGCGACTTAGACCGCTCAGCCATCCTGACAGCTCTTTCCTTCCAAGGTTCATTGGGGGACTTTGACACCTGGTAGCCCGCCATTCATTTCAATGGGGCATTTCGACCATTCATTCCTATGGGGAACTCTGGGATCGAACCCGCGCCTCCAGTGGGGACTGCGACCCGAGCGCAGCGACTTAGACCGCTCAGGCCATCCTGACAGCTCTTTCCTTCCCAGGTTCATTGGGGGACTTTGACACCTGGTAGCCCGCCATTCATTTCAATTGGGCATTTCGACCATTCATTCCTATGGGGGAATCTCTGGGATTCGAACCCGCGCCTCCAGTGGGGACTGCGACCCGAGCGCAGCGACTTAGACCGCTCGGCCATCCTGACAGCTCTTTCCTTCCCAGGTTCATTGGGGGACTTTGACACCTGGTAGCCCGCCATTCATTTCAATTGGGCATTTCGACCATTCATTCCTATGGGGGAATCTCTTGGATTCGAACCCGCGCCTCAGTGGGGACTGCGACCCGAGCGCAGCGACTTAGACCGCTCGGCCATCCTGACAGCTCTTTCCTTCCCAGGTTCAATGGTGGACTTTGACACCTGGAAGCCCGCATTCATTTCAATGGGGCATTTCGACCATTCATTCCTATGGGGGAATCTCTGGGATTCGAACCCGCGCCTCCAGTGGGACTGCGACCCGAGCGCAGCGACTTAGACCGCTCAGCCATCCTGACAGCTCTTTCCTTCCCAGGTTCATTGGGGGACTTTTGACACCTGGTAGCCCGCCATTCATTTCAATTGGGCATTTCGACCATTCATTCCTATGGGGGAATCTCTGGGATTCGAACCCGCGCCTCAGTGGGGACTGCGACCCGAGCGCAGCGACTTAGACCGCTCAGCCATCCTGACAGCTCTTTCCTTCCCAGGTTCAATGGGTGACTTTGACACCTGGTAGCCCGCCATTCATTTCAATTGGGCATTTCGACCATTCATTCCTATGGGGAATCTCTGGGATTCGAACCCGCGCCTCCAGTGGGGACTGCGACCCGAGCGCAGCGACTTAGACCGCTCGGCCATCCTGACAGCTCTTTTCCTTCCCAGGTTCATTGGGGGACTTTGACACCTGGTAGCCCGCCATTCATTTCAATGGGGCATTTCGACCATTCATTCCTATGGGGGAATCTCTGGGATTCGAACCCGCGCCTCCAGTGGGACTGCGACCCGAGCCGCAGCGACTTAGAGCCGCTCGGACCATCCTGACAGCTATTTCTTCCCAGGTTCAATGTTGCTTTGACACCTGGAATCCCGCCATTCATTTCAATGGGCATTTCGACCATTCATTCCTATGGGGGGAATCTCTGGGATTCGAACCGCGCCTCCAGTGGGCGACTCGCGACCCGAGCGCAGCGACTTAGACCGCTCAGCCATCCTGACAGCTCTTTCCTTCCCAGGTTCAATGTGGACTTTGACACCTGGAATCCCGCCATTCATTTCAATGGGGCATT